>NW_009259047.1:1078347-1083938 GCF_000687185.1 Egretta garzetta | reverse complement strand
TAACTCGTGCCGGCGGGGTGCTCCTCATGCCCACCCGCGAGGTTATTTTCCAGAGCAAAATGGATAGGAATCTTGGAGAGCTCTGGGGAGCTTTGGGTCCTCTGTTTTTTTTCTGGGTGTGTCCATTAATATGTTTTTTCTGAGGTCAAACAATAAGTATTCATGTAATCTGACGCTGCGTGAAGGTATTTTTGCCCACACATTGTCAAAGCTTGTAGAAAAGCCACATTTTTAAATAAACATGTTCTGATGAAAAGTAAACCAGTTACTCTTACATCTGGTTGCATGA
Source organism: Egretta garzetta (assembly GCF_000687185.1). NCBI lineage: Eukaryota > Metazoa > Chordata > Aves > Pelecaniformes > Ardeidae > Egretta > Egretta garzetta. Next base: position 1,083,649 of record NW_009259047.1, on the reverse strand, counting down.
GAAAGCACGACAGTTGAGGTGGCGCTCTATGGAATATCCAAGGCAGCACAACAGATGTATGTAAGGATCACTTTTAGGTAATGAAGTGTGCAAAACATAATGATCGTGACATACAAATACGACCATATGTATAGATACGTATGTACATACATACAGATATGTACACGGGTACATCATATGTACATAGGTACATATGATTACATGCAGTGATAGCCTGCACATGAATTTTGTTCAGAAAAATGCACACTGATAGAAATACTACTTTTTAACATGCTGAGTGAAGAGCAGTGTTGGCAACTTACATTTAAAAAAAAATCTTGGCACGGGGACAAATAATCAAAATCAATGTAAAACTTACCCTGCGGCACCATATGTAAACGTGCTGATGTGTTTGTGTTTTCTTCTCTTGCTGTCAATGGGATTTCAGAAGACAGAGCAGTTATTCCCCTTTATACACTCTTTGGAAACTATTGTCTGGCCCGATCTGCACTGTAATAAAAATAAAAATCAAAGGTTTAAATTTCAGCCTTTTTAATTCTAGTAGAGATGAAATGACTTTATTATCCATTCTGGAGTGAGTGTCTGTTTGTACTTGAATTACGTGGGAGATTTTTGCCTTTGCACATGCAAAAGGCCTCATGTTTTGTTCGCTATGGGACCCATAGCCTTGAAATGTAAATTAACAATCTCCATCAAACCGTGGCCTCCGCACCGCAGTTTGTGAGCTGTGGCTTTGGGGTCTCGTGGTCAGCTCAGGCACAACTCGTAATTTTAGCTTCCCAGAACTTGGTACATGATTGACTTCTCTTCAAAAGAAAGCAATAAATTGTTGCAGTTACCTAAAAATTTGGTGGTTGCTTATATAGTAAAGCAACCACTATCCCTCAGCGAGGGCTAATTAGCACGATAATTAGCACTGCACTCTGTGCCTCATAAACAAAGAATGAATTACAAGTTTCAGTCCTCAAAACTGCATTTTAATGACGGTGGCACAAATCTGAGTGGTAAATAAACAGTTCCACGCTGCCGTAATTGCCTTGCTAGAAGAGGTGTGCTGGGGAGAGGCTTCTTTAGATGCCATGGGAACTCTGCGGAGTGTTTGTCACGGCTCATGACTTCATCTGCTTTAAAGGTATAACAGAACCTTTCATTTCTGTGTCAGAAATTCAAAACTCTTGGTTTAATTTTGGCAGTAGCCTGCTATCACAAAAATCTCACAAAAGCAGCAGATTTGCGGTGACCCTGCTTATGCGCTGTTCCTTCCCCATCCTTTTATGCACAGCGCGGTGTAATACTGACCAGAATGCCTTTCTCCCCAAAATCCTTAGATACTCGCTGCCTTACACAGAAATACATATCCGGCAGAGATGGAGCAATGGAATTTCTTCCCACAAGCTCTTGTCAAAGAGGTATGGTGGGGTTTGCTACTTCCCTGGCCTGTTTCTCAGCATCTCTCCCTCTGTGTCATGGCCTGCCAGATTCTCAAGCAAGTGGACAGGAAAATCCTTCGCTCTCCAGCGCATGGGGCAGCGGGCGCCGGGGCGAGCTGCCCCGGGGAGCTGCAATGCTGTAGTGCTGTTGAGTTCCCCACAGACAGTCACCCACTTGGGGAGCCTCATCTCTTTGCATGGGCGATGTAGCAGGAGCAGTAGATTGTCTTCACTGCTCAGAGAGCAGCAGCGGGTGTTTCTGCATCCACTTAAGGCAATATAAGGTAATTCCAAGGTAGAGGGAAGTAGCAGGGAGGGCTTTTGCCAGAGCAGCGTTTTACATGGCAGCTAGTCTGGGTGTCCTTCATCTGGAGATTGCAGATTGGTCTAATTAGGTTTTGGCCAAGGACGTTTGGGAACATCTTACCCCCGGTGCAGGATATAGCAGCTACAGTGATGCAGAACTTCCCTTATTACACATATTGACCTGCCTGTGTTGGAGTTCCCAGTGCTAATTGTTCACCATAAATCCACCTGTACTGGTGCCATTCCTCATTTCCATGTGAGTCACTTCCTGCTTAGTCAGACAGCACAGTTGTTTGCAGCAGACTTTTTAGACCTTCAGAAGGGGCAAAAATAGCTTTAATTTATTTCTTTTACTAAGCAGTCCTTAAATCCACTTGCATTCATTCCCCAATTTAGACTTTCTCCCTGTTCAGGTGCAGCCCAAGGGGGTATGAGCCCTGTTTGTTCCCCTTTCTTAGCATCTCCTGCGAAAGTGCTTGCTCCCGTTCCTAAGTTGCTACAGCCCCTTCCTTACACTGCAAAATGGCCAGAGAGCAGGGTGAGGCCCCAGAACTAGGGTGGGTGCCACAGGAATCTGGTCAAGACTTGGCAAATGGGATAGAGCCCTTAAGGGTGCAAGGAAGAGCAAGAGGACACGTTACAGAGGGGAGTTCCAAGCGAAAGGGTAGAAACAACTGAGAGTGCATTGTATTTTCAAGATTAAGGTAGCTCAGTTTGTATAAACACAGTTCAGTTACGGAAATTCCTTTCCAAGAGAAAGCGGCAGGCTCAAATATACAACTTCCCTTTCAAACAGGCTTTTGGAAGGCCTGATTCTTTATCTGGCCAAATTCTCTATTTTATCAGTGACAGCTCATTAACAAGTAGCCCTGGCAGTTCTGCCTTGCAGGGAGCAGAGGCAGAGACATTTTTGTGGATGGGTGGAGCAGACAGCTTAGTGGGACACAAACAATACCTACAGGAAAATGGGTAGTTCCTTGGAAGCGCTTGATGTGGCCAGCTGGAACGGTGAGCGGAAGCCTGGGTGGATGTAACCCACCTTAACAAATATCAAGCCATTCTCCCCGTGTGACAGCAGGGATCCCATCCCCAGCTGGTTGTTCATGGTGCTGCTCAGGGAAGATGCTCTTAGATTTCCCAAACCTCTGCTTAAGCCCCAATAGCCTGTGGGTTCCCCAGTCCTGGGCAGTCTCTGTGGGAGCAGCAGTCCCTATGGCTAAGAATTCCAGCTTTTCCATGGCAGGAAGGCTGACTTCAGTTTCCAACAGTTAGCACAGCCTGGATGTGCCTTTGCAGAGGTCAGCCCCACATGGGGCACTCGTGGGACGCCGGATCTCTGGGTTTTGGCAGCACTTGACTGAGGATGGCTATTCAGGAGAGACGTGGGCCAGAAAGGGCCCGACATCCCATGCTGGGAAGCCAGGAGGGAGCTGGGGATCGCTGCCCAGTTAGGAACTGCTCCTGGGGCAGAGCTAACTGGGAGGAGGGAGCTGGGCTCCCACGCATGTGGCTCCAGCTCTCTGCGCCCCACGCCAGCTCTGCTTGCTTTGTGCTCACGGGCAGGTTGGTTTTGGTGCTTCTGATTACTGCCAATGAGAAAGGTACAGCTCAAAGCCTATTGCAGGGAATAGAGTGCAGTGCATTCTTTTACTTGCATGTATTAGTGCACCCAATGTGCCTTACATTTTAAGAAGTGATGTGAAAGTGCGTTCACATGAGAATGCCTTTAAGAACCAGCAAAATCATCATCTATGAGCCACCATTAGTAAATACATCAGTAATATCATCAGTAACAACATCCGTAATAACAGCTGTACCATCCTGTTTGTTATAAATGAACAATGCCGGTGCTGGACTGTAAGAAGCTCCAGGCTACGTCTATCGTAGGCCATACATGGAGTCCTTGCAAGCTATTTAATCATTTTAGAAACCTGGCCTGTGACTGGTCTGAATAGCCTGTCTGGTCTGAATATCCTTCTTGAGAGTTTCATTTCTCCACTTCGTTTTACATTTATTACAAGTCAGAAACCTTTGCTTATGAGTTCCAGTGTTTTTATTTCTCCCCTTCTCCCTCTTGCTTTCTTAACCCATCATCCCTCTTATAAGTCCTGGCTGGCAATGATGCTGAAGACAGCACTAATACTTCTCCAGGTGGAGTTTCAGTCATGAGGGAAGGTCTGGCAAGAAATCCAAGGAGAACAAGGAGATGAAAGGATTGACAGCAGCCCTGCAGAGAAGGACTTGGGGATACTGATGGACAAAAAGCTGGACGTGAGCCGGCAATGTGTACTGGCAGCCCAGAAGGCCAACCCTACCCTGGGCTACATGCCCAGCAGTGTGGGCAGCAGGGCGAGGGAAGGGATTCTGCCCCTCTGCCCCACTCTGGTGAGACCCCCTGGAGCCCTGCATCCAGCTCCTGGGGCCTTCGACACAAAAAGGACATGGAACCGTTGGAGCGGGTCCAGAGGAGGGCTACAAAAATGATCCAAGGGCTGGAGCACCTCTCCTACGGGGAGGGGCTGAGAGAGCTGGGGTTGTTCAGCCTGGAGAAGAGAAGGCTGCGGGGAGACCTGATTGCGGCCTTTCAGTGCTTAAAGGGGGCCTGTAGGAAAGATGGGGAAAATCTTTTTAGTAGGGCCAACTGTGACAGGACAAGGGGTAATGGTTTTAAACTGAAGGAGGGTAGGTTTGAACTGGATCTAAGGAAGAAATTCTTTACAATAAGGGTAGTAAAACACAGGAACGGGTAGCCCAGAGAGGTGGTGGAGGCCCCATCCCTGGAAACATTCAAGGCCAGGTTGGACGGGGCTCTGAGTGCCCTGATCTGGTTAGCAGTGTCCCTGCTCCCTGCGGGGGGGGTTGGACTAGATGACCTCTAGTGGTCCCTTCCAACCCAAAGCATTCTGCGATTCTATGATTCTAAGAAAGGCAGCTTGTTGCTACAGAGGCAGAAAAAGCAGTAGGGACTACTTCATAGGAGTCGGTTAGTTAGCCTTGCTTCTCTGCATGCCACTTTTCACTCGTAGCTATCAGAGGCTGAGCGAAAGATAACTCTTCTAGAGACAGAATTCAAGTTCAAACACATAATGGTAGAAGGAGTGAATTTTAAAAGCCATAAAAGCTAAGACTTTCAAATGTTGTTATTTAAAATTAGTCATACTTAGCCACAAAAGTGAATTACTCGATATTAAAACTGCCTAAGGTCAAGTGTTGCTGGAAAGTTGCCATTCAGAAAGCTCACCATATCATTTTAGAATCATAGAATGTTTTGGGTTGGAAGGGACCCCTAGAGGTCATCTAGTCCAACCCCCCTGCAGGAGCAGGGACACCGCTAACTAGATCAGGCTGCTCAGAGCCCCGTCCAACCTGGCCTGGAATGTTTCCAGGGATGGGGCCTCCACCACCTCTCTGGGCAACCTGTTCCAGTGTTTCACCACCCTCATTGTAAAGAACTTCTTCCTTATATCTAGTCTAAACCTACCCTGGTTTAGTTTAAAACCATTACCCCTTGTCCTGTCACAGCTGGCCCTACTAAAAAGATTTTCCCCATCTTTCCTATAGGCCCC
>NW_009259047.1:1063428-1078077 GCF_000687185.1 Egretta garzetta | reverse complement strand
GGGGGTTACCCCGACCCAGGTGCAGGACCTTGCACTTGGCCTTGTTGAGGTTCACACAGGCCCACCTCTCTAGCCTGTCCAGGTCTCTCTGGATGACATCCCGTCCTTCTGGTGTGTCAACCGCACCACTCAGCTTGGTGTCATCTGCAAACTTGCTGAGGGTGCACTCAATCTCTCTGTCTAAGTCATTGATGAAAACATTAAACAGCACCGGTCCCAGCACGGACCCCTGAGGGACACCACTCATCACCGGTCTCCATCTGGACATCGAGCCATTGACCACTACCCTCTGGACGCGACCATCCAGCCAGTTCCTTATCCACCAAACAGTCCACCCATCAAATACATAGCTCTCCAATTTAGAGAGAAGGATGTTGTGGGGGACCGTGTCAAAGGCTTTGCAGAAGTCCAGATAGATGACGTCTGTTGGTTCTCCCTTGTCCACTGATGCTGTCACTCCATCATAGAAAGCCACTAGGTTCGTCAGGCAGGACTTGCCCTTGGTGAAGCCATGCTGGCTATCTCGAATTACCTCCCTGGCCTCCATGTGCCTTAGCATAGCTTCTAGGAGGATCTGTTCCATGATCTTCCCAGGCACAGAGGTGAGGCTGACAGGTCGGTAGTTCCCGGGGTCTTCCTTTCTACCCTTTTTGAAAATGGGTACATGCTGACTAATTTTGTGTACAGTGATGTAATGGCTGACTATAGTTACCATACATCTGCCCTTCTCTCCTCCCTGCAGGCAGAGTCTTTGCTCATGAGCGGGCCCACCTTAGACGGGGGTGTTTGATGAGTATGACCGTGACAGGCATTTGTATGTAACTGGGCAGAATCAGGCTAAAGTTACAAGGTAATTCAGCGTTTTCCTCCTTCTACTAGCCCTTTGTGGTGGGCTTTAGAAACCTGACTGGGTTTTTCTATAAACTTTTGAGGTATCCCTTTTTCTTTCAGTTCCTATTTTATCCCTCATTAAATATCTTTCCTACTTTATGAATCGATCAGGTGATTTTCTCTGCATCCGTCTTTACACACTTCTGTGGTTGGTGGATTGGCAATGATGTTGAGCATTATTTTTTTTCTGAACTGATGCCAGAGACTTAATCACTTCAGTGCTCTGCCACTGGGGAGGAAATGGTGCTTGGATGGAAATCCTCTTTCTGCCCTGCTCACAGTGTTTGTCTGTCTAAGCTTTTCTTTCTCATCTGACCTCTCCCTTCTTGGAGTACACTGCAACTTCAGGGCTTTCCTGTTAAGCTTCTGGGTCTCTCTTGCTTTAAACTTTTTTTAATTTTTGCTACCTCTGCATAACTTCACCCCATGCTCTCACCACTGCAGGAGTGCTTGACTTACTGTCTGGTTTTCCTCTCTGTCCATATGGCCAATGGACCTCAAGAAACAAAGTTTTATTACAGCATATTGACCTGCAACTCACTGACCAAGCGCCTGTACATAATCAGGAAGCCATCTAATGGGTATTTTCCAGGGTACAGCAACATTTGAAGTGGTAGCTACTGAATTAATAAGACTAATTCTGCAATTGTAAACTTTAAATCTGCAACTGCAATATTTTTACTCAGGCAATAGACTGAAGTGATGGAGAAGCAAAGCAATCGATGATCATTCTTGGTGTCCCTTTGCAGTGTATATTCATATCTTTTTTACAAGGATAACTGTTTTATGTGGGCAGAGTGCAGGCTACACTCCAAGCACTGTTGATGTCAGCCCTATATTTGATAGGGTTTTTAAGTGGAAACGTATTCTGTTTTATCCTTAGGTCTTCCTCTGTACTTTACTAGCATCTGTATCTGTGAAAAAAAAATCCTGCACTGAAGGTAATTGTGTTGTTGATAAGCTAACATGGCTTTTTAAGGAAGGATGTGCTATGTTCCTGAAAGAAATTAAACTGTAGATTTATCAATAATGTATATGCAAAGTTTATCATCTGTAAGTACAAACACGTTAAGAATAGATTTCTTTCAGTGAAACATGCTGCTATGAGATTTCCTGTATCCTTTTTGAAATGTAAGATTTATTTCAACTTTTGTGTAAGTAAATCAACTGTAATGCATACTGTTATTAACGTAAAATGAAGTTTACCATCCGCTCATGTCGCAACTATGTAAATCAGCAGTGAAGATTTATTTCCATCCCTATTTTTATTTGGTACTTTTCTGTTGCTTAATTCTGATTTTTGTCTATTTGTTTATCATTGCAGGTGGCTGAATCCTGTAATGAGCATAACCAGAAGAGAGAAGCACCCAATCTGCAGAACTGAATGTGTGACTACAGAAGCACATGGGAGGTAATGAAAAACTGTACAGGTTTTGAAAAGAATCTATTCTTTAGTTTTATAATGAAAAAAATAGATGATTTTGCTAAGGAATTAGCATTTCCTTGAGTTAAAGTGCAGAAAAAAATGGCATCTTAACTTCAGACTGCAGTCTTCTCAGTTTTAACATTCCATCAAAACCAGAGGAGCTGCACAGATTGCATATCAGAGAAGAATTTTCCTGTTATTCCTGTATTCTAGATTAATGAATCTAGAAAGCATAAACAAATACAACCATTTTTTAATGTTAATTTATGTCATTTTTATAGTTAAGTGCTGACATTGTTAAGAATGATGGGATCTAGTCCAAGCACTTGTTTACTTTCCCTGAGAAAGCAAAGACAGCCTGAAAGTTTACATCCAAGCTAACAGAACTAGCGTGCCACAAACTGCAATGCCATGGAGTCATGCCATGCCTATACCAGGTCATGTAGAAAAGGGTACAGCAAAGTAAGGCAGAGAAAATTATACAGATATTTATTCCAGCAGTTGTATACTTGTATACGTCTGTCCCTTCACAAATACTAAGAGTAGGCACTAGAGCAGTGATGGCCCAGCTAAGGGGTATTGAGTTTTGAACACTTTTCAAACACTGTGTGTGGTTGATTCCCTTTAGCACAAGAAAAGTCTGTATTCCCCAGAAGAATATTTAAAGTAGACTGTCAACAGCTATAATAGAGCAGTATCTGTGTACTACAGATAGACAGGATTTGTGTTTTGCATGTGAAAAGAATAACGGCAGGTTATTAACTGGAGTACTATAATCAGTCATCTTAAATTAAGAACTGTTGAAGTTTTAGTAAATTAAACTCTCCTGTGATTATTTTATTACAAGTAACAGTTACTTCAATGTAATAATAGCTTTCTTAGTAATTAACACTCTTGAAACTGTAAAGAAATAGCTATTGCACTAGAAATTACTGTACTTCATTGAGGTTAATGGATTCTTCAGATTGAAAACCATATAAATGAGGTGAAGTTCAGGTCACCTGCATACTACAAGAATATGCATTAGTTAAGATTAACAAGCATTTTTGAAAATGAAGTAAAACCAGGAGGAACCCATCAAGACCCTCAGCTATTAAAAATGATATTCAGATCAGAAGAGGTTTCCACAGAACAGCTGCAGAAGGCTCCTTTGTAGCGTCTGCAATTCCAATAGGGCCTTATGATGATGTGTTTCTGCCATGTAAAATTATTGAATTATTGATTGATTTCCAAAATTTTTGGAAAATCTGCTTAACATCTGTTCCACAAAAATAATAGGAAAGCTGATACAGCATTTAATCAATAATGAATTAAAGGATGAAAATATAATCAATGTCAATCACTACCACATTTATTCCATTTTTATTATTTTTAATGCAAAAATGAATTTAACTAAAAGTGTAGCTATGAGATATTTGTGAACTGATTATTGTGGGATGGTCCAATTAAAAATATAGTACTATGTTGGATTAACCAAGCACCTCCTTAACAAACTAGGAACTACCTAGCTGGGAGATCTCAAAAAGTAGCTGGTAGGGAATCGTCATCTAATAGACATTTCTCAAAAGACTGCAAATCAGTGATAGGCATGATGCTATTAAATACTTTATCAAGGAATTGGAATAATATATAAAGTCACTCCTGGACAAGTTGCTTTGAGTATGAAGTGAGAAATTATGAGGAGGGATAGAACAGCCACACAGAGTAATCTGGCTTGCTTGACAAATGGCTCCCACTCAAGAAAAACACATTATATTCCAAATGTGATGTTTATTCATCTAAAGGCAAACAATGCCATTTAAAAGGGGATATTTTACACACCGAATATTGGATCTGAATTTAGCAGCATTTTGCTATCTCACTGATCTAATCTTGCTTTTTCTATTATTTCAACTCTGTATTATGTAATTATTGCATTGTTCTGATTTTTTTCCCAGGAAATTCCAATTATGTTTTTGCAGTTATTTCTCTCTCCTAAAATGAATAGCAGAGGATAGTTCACCTGAAGACGCATAAGGAAATTAATTCTTTTTTCGTTCACAATAAAATATCAAGTATTTCCTCCTAAAATTAACACATAATTAACTACAGCTGCAAACTGTTACACCTCTTTTTGCCACAAAGGCTGTGTTAGGAGCAAGGAGCAGGTGTGAATCCCTCATGGACGAGGCACAACGCTCAGCAAGTGAAGGCTTTGGCTTTATGGAAAGCACAGCATTACCACGGTGGGAGCCCCAGGCCACCGACGCTAATCAAAATGGGGACCTGACGCAGCAGAGCTCTGCTTGGGAGTGAAACTCAAGGGAAAGCCCAGCAGGGATGGATACAAAAACTGGCGCTGATTAATGTATTATGCATGCACAATGTCCTGTTTGGCTCATTAGTGAACTTGCCATGTAATACAGGTCCTCTTGTCCAAATGCCAAGATTCATCCGCAGCTGGCCATCACCTTGGCAGCCGAGCAATGGGGACAAAGTGAATGACCCCAGGTTAATGTGACAACAAGATAAGATGCATTCGAGACTCTACATACTCAGATGGGAAGCAGCAAACTATCCCAGGTCACCATAAGAAGAAGATAAGATATGCCCGGGACTTTACGTGCTTGGATGGGGGAGGTCAACTATACTGTGTTACCATAACAAAGTCTTCTTGCACCCTACAGGCAGTCATATAAATAAGACTGATAAGCCATCACTTTTCTAACCAAGAACCTCGCAGACAGGAACAAGTAATGAGGGTGTTCAGGAGTTTGATTTTTTTGCTGGCTTTTCAACTCCTGTATGTGGCAAAAGGTTCTATGGTATGGCTAAATAAGAATGGCTATGAGGATTTGGTTGTTGCAATTCATCCCCAGGTGCCAGAAAATGCCAACATCATCCTGAACGTGATGGTAAGAACATTTCCATTTACATGCATTGTTTCTCAGCAGTTGTGACTTGATGTTTCTGCTTGGAAATGAACCAGGTCCAGCTCCCATTCTTGTCAATAGTTTTTTTTTCTTGTTGTTTTGAATTAATCATGGATTAATCCCATAGTTACTAAACTAGTAATTTCTAATTTGTCTTGCCATCTGTTGTCACTACTAAGAGCACTAATTCCCTCAAACAATGCTGTAGTATCCTGTTGGGAAGCAGACTGGAATTTCTTTAAGTAGCTTTCTAAATTATGTTTGCCTGAAAGAATGTCCTATGCATGCTTGTTTAATCGCCATTGATTTTACTACTGTTTGTCATTAGTTAGTATGTCTCACAATGTTCCTTTACAAATTGTAAAGGAAGAAAAAAAAGTTAGGTGTAGTGGTATTTCTGGGTTTAACTTTTATTGCAATCCATGTAGATGCCTCAGTGGATAAATTCCCCTAGAATAAGATGCTAGCCAGGTCTCAAAGCAAAGAAATTGTTTTCTACAAAGTTAAATCATTTTAGAGAAAACCTGCTGACCAAGTATGTCTAGTGCCTACTGGACCCTGATGGAGGATTATCTCAGCCCCACGTCATCTCTAAAATCAAGTACAAAGGATACCGTCCTTTGGTCAGCCATAAAATTATCAACATTTCCAGGATTCTTTCATCTTGTGAGAAGAGGTTTACATGAAGTAAAAATGATAGTTTACTTTTTACCATCGGTCATTGACTGTCCCCTTTTTTAACAATAGAGTTTAGATCACTCCATTTTCATTAAGGGACAAACCACCGAGTGTTTTTTAGGGTACATGTGTACGAGTGATGGTTACTGCTCCTGTGAGATACCTACCACATATTAAATTTACATTACAGCTGACCTTATGAGAACTTGTTATTATATCATCCCTTCAGTTCTCTTGAACTAGTTAAAACTGCTCTGTCCTACCTGCAGAGCAGGCAAGGGGTGGCATGGGGACAGCTGAAGTAGCACATCCCATTACTGCTCAGCTTCCCATGGGTTAGCATTCACTATCACTCTCAGTCCTGGCAAACTGAAACTCTTCAAGAAATCCCCTTTAGCTGAATTTTATGTACACATAACAAAGATATTTGATTCCAAAGGCTCTGTCGCAGCTTGTTTCTTAGTTTATGAGAAGCCAGACTTTTGTTTCATCCTTCCTGTTTGTTTTTTTTTTTCCCCACTAAACACAGTGGAGAGAAAAATAAACAAAGGGAATGATTTTTCTGATGCCTCTACTCCAAGAGAGGTGGTAAAAGAGCAAGAGGAAAGGAAAGTAATGCCAGCATATAGTAACGATAATACAAATATGAAGAAAGGTGAAACAGCGAATTTGACAGAAAAAATGATGACATTAGTCAGATAAATGAAAAACAGATGCGATGTTGAATCTTGCCCATGCTTGCTGTCAGGCCAGCATTAATTTAAGGGTAAAATCCTTGTATTTAGTAGTTTTCATCTCATATGATGGCTAGAGTGTGCATTTTATCACAATCTCTGATTAAGAGCAGGATTATAGAACTGGTGAGAGATTCCAAGAATTACAGCTTAGTCCTTGACTTCTTTATTCTTTTCTTAAAAAAGACTGTAATACTTTCTTAGTTTTGTGTTACGTACTTACTTCTACTTTATTGTATTCTGTTTCTTGATAAGGCTAAATTATTCACCACACATAAAGTCAAATTTTTAATATTAACATTGATATTAATACTTTGTTTTCTTTCATTCCCTAGAACATGATTAAAAATGCTTCTAATTACTTGTTTGAAACGACAAAACATCGATTTTTCTTCAAGTCTGTAAAAATAATAGTTCCTAAAACATGGAAGAAAACCAGCAAATATTCAAGACTAAAAACAGAATCATATGATAAGGTATGATTTAGAGAACTCTTTATGATTAGAACAGCAAGGAAAAGTAGAATGACAAGGCTACATTACGAATCACAGCAAAATCTAGGGCTAATCCTGGAAGTTCTTACTCAAAAATATTGAGAGTCATCGAAGGATTAAAAAAATTGCAGGACTGGATTTACTCAACAAGAACCACTTCACTCTTCTCTACACCCATGTTATGTATGACTTTGCTCTTACTTTTTCAGGCAGATGTCATAATAGCAGACCGTTATATGAAACACACAGATGATCCTTACACCTTACAGTATGGAGGATGTAAGGAGAAAGGCCAGCACATCTATTTCACACCTAACTTCCTGATAAATGACAGTTTGACTTCTGCTTATGGAGAAAAAGGTAATACTGCTATTTAACTGAATTGCCTGTCTTATTGTTCGTATGAAAGGGCCAAAATTTTTCAAAGTGATTAATGAATTTGGGAATTTTAACTTGCTTGCCAAAATGAAAAAAACTTTGAGAGACACATTTTTCAAAAGTAGTAAATACCTGTGAAATGCCTGAAGTGAAATATTCAAACACGGGATCCAGAAGTTGTTCATCCCTTTGAAAACCTTAACTGGTTATTCCTCTGCACTTAACTACTGCCCTTAGCAGCAGCGTTCCCTTTATGACCACTTAACCAAATAAACTATCCAGTGTTCGTGTATCTGATTCTGTACTACACTGTCAAAAAATGTAAGGTTTTCTGCTCTTTGGGACAGAAAATTTATGTGGGAAGAAAAATTAATATCCCAATCGCTTAAATATTTCAGTCTTCCTGTAGTACCTGAGATAAGAATTAGTTTAAATTGTTGAAATGTCTAAGTAAAACACTGAGTATCTTTTAAACAGTTGTATTTAGAATATGCATGTGCGTAATGATCAAAACCTCTTTTTCAACAGGACGAGTTTTTGTCCATGAATGGGCTCACTATCGGTGGGGGGTGTTTGATGAATATAGTAACGACATGCCTTTTTATGTGTCTAGAAAGTCTAACGAAGCAAGTGTTGAAGCAACAAGGTACTATTTTTTTTTCATATTTCTGCCTCTGCATTACATAGCTTTAAACATTTAAATAAAATTCTCAATATTCTCATCCTCTGTGCTGAGATTTTACTTTGTAGAGTGTCCATGACCTGTTCATATGATTAAAAGATGCTTAGTCGGCAATATCTATTGCCTGCCTTGCAGCCCAGAAAACCACATCTGCCTTCAGTGCTGTTTTGAGGGAGGTTCAGAAGATCAGGATGGATAACCTTTTGCTCTGCGTGCAACTGCAGACTTCCGCCACCCTTTGTTTCGTACTTATTTAACATAATTTTATTAAATAGCAGTTATCAACAACACTGGAATTGCCCACTGTGATTTTAAGCAGTTTCTACAAAGAGGGACAATAACTGAATGGATGTAGAGAATTAGTTCAGGCTTGCATTTTTTCCTAGCTCAGGCGTAACAATAGAGTCTTTTGTATTGCAACTACTAGCAGGATGTCTCTCCTGCATAGCCTATAATTATCACAAGGAAGATCACAAGAGACCACAAGTGGTTTATGATTCTACCTATTTCTAGATTAGTTTGAGGACCCAGCATAGAGACAGCCTACCTAGATACTCATGCAGTGTCTAGTAGAGTGCTGTGTCAACAGCAATTTGGCTTTGGGCAGCCAAAATGCAAATAAATAACCAGTTACAGACAGGGCTCCTAACCATCCCTGCCTATCTTCTCTTCCCTTAGCTGTTGGGCTGGTATAACGGGTATACCTCTTTTCCGAGACTGCAGCGGAGACAAGTGTGAGATAAGAAGCTGTAGATACGATGGTCAGCTATATGAAAAAGGATGTACGTTTATTCCAGATATACGACAAAATATGTCATATTCTGTTATGCATTCTCAATTCATACCGTCTGTAAGTATTACTATACCTTTCTGGACTGAGAGTTTAGTAACATTTGGGGCCTAGTCAGTTATTTCTGCTGGGAAGAATGATCAGTCAGGCATTTCTTTAATTTCTATTTCAAAGAATATGCATGATGCTATTAAATCTGTTCAAAAGGGAAAACAGAGGAGCTACTGGAAATGATTTAACAGCTGTTTTCTGTCAATAAGGGTGAGATGTACTACAGCCTCAGCATCCTTCTTGCTCCCTGTTTGGAGAATCAGGTCAACAGGCATGAAAGGGAAGCATTCTTGCCAAATGCCTTGTCCATAAGATAACTGCAGTTTTTGATCCCTCCATATGTAAACTGGCCCCCGAGCTGTGTTACCTGGTTAGCTCTATTACACTCCCTTGCAGAGCAATCTGGTCTGCCTCTCCGTACCACAGAAGCAGCAGCCCAGCTGTCTTGAAAGCAGACAGGACAACCAGGCAGGCCACCTCATGGCAGCTCTGCACTGTTCCAGTGTCTGGGAGAGGGTGATGGGACAGGGGTTAGCAGGACGGACAGTCTCCTTGCAGGCTAGATTTCTGCAATACGGGAATCACAATTCCTCCTACTATTGACCTTATTTCTTTGGGCAAGAACTTTATGGGTTTACTGGGCCTGGCTAGGATACAGTTAATTTTCTTCATAGTGGATCATATGGTGCTGTGTTTTAGATTTTTGACCAAAACAGTACCAATAACACACAAACGTTCTAGCTTTAGCTGAACAGCATCAAAGCCACCTCTGTTTCTCACTCTGCCCCCACTCTTGAATAGACTGGGGACCATGCGGTAGGCTGAAGGGGACACAACAGACAGATGACCTGAACTGACTAAGAGATATTCTATACCATATAACATCATCCTCAGCAATAAAAGGTTAAAGAGAAGAGTTCAGGAGGGTTAGTCATCTCAGGCTTGGAAGTCATCTTAGGCTTGGGAACTGGCTGGGCACTGGTCTACCCAGGGGAGGTGATGAATTATTGCCTTTAGATCACTCGTTTTGTTTTCTTTCTTCTCTCTTCTTGCACTTATCCTTCAATTATTAAACATTTTTTTATTTGTTTTTTTTTATCTTGACCTTAAAGTTGGGGTTTTTTTTTATTATTCCTCCTTTCTTCATCTCCCATCTTACTGGGGAGGGGGAGGAAGTGTGGTGCTTATCTGCCCACCAGGGTCAACCCACAGCAATGGGTCATGGTCTTCCCTCAGCAGTACACTGTGCACACCCTGAGACGTGTACGATTATTTGCTGCTTCTCTCCAAGTCTTGACTTTGTATTTTTGCATTATTCCACTAAAAAAAACTTACAGGAACTGGTCCAAGACCATCAGCTTAACCCAAGAAGCTGGTTAAATATTCAGGCTGCTAACTCGTGCTGACCTCCATGCTGTTCAGCTTCAGTATCTATGTTAACAGGCTTAAATCTAGTAGGACCTCCACAAATCAGTCACTTAAGGGTCTCGGTGCTCACAGACTGAAAGCTTTGTTTCTGCATGTCACAGCATGCTTGTGCTTATGTAAAATCTGAGCTAAATTCTTTGGGAGCACTTTCCTTGCTTGCCTCTTCTAAGATCCTGGCTGGCCAGGCACCATGGCACAGAGGACATTCGCTGGAGAACGCCACCTCCATTTGTCCTGTTCCCCACCACAAACTTTGTATCTTCTGAGATATTTTCTTACATTCATACTGTTGCATTCAGAATTATTATCAGCTTCAATCTGACTTTTTAGGTGGTTAGATTTTGTGATAAAAACACTCACAACAGTGAGGCTCCAAATATGCAGAATAAGATGTGCAACCACAAAAGCACATGGGAAGTAATTATGGAATCTGATGACTTTCGCAACTCCGCTGTTGTAAATGCTTCTGCACCCCCTTCTGAGACTACCTTCAGGCTACTGCAGGCCCAACACAGAACAGTCGTGTTAGTACTGGATGTTTCTGGGAGCATGTCAATGGTAAGAATACACCTTTTATAAGCAATTTTTAGGAAAAATTGTAAGAAACAGAAAAAGTTACAAAATAAAAAAAAATCAGTCAATTCTATAATCAACTTGATTAAGGACTACTCTTAGTTGTCTTGGTAATTTTATTTAGGAATTCCTACAAGATATCACTTCAAAATACTGAGAGTTGTAGGTTGGACTTGGTCTTTTTTTTCATGCAAAATCTCAGTTTTATATACTTCACTTCTGTTGTTCCAGAGCTAGAATGACAGTGCCATTGTATTTCTTCCAAGTAGAAAATGTATCATAGATGGAGTTTCTCAATGTATTTTTGTTACGAATGATTCTAAAATTTAAAGTAAATATGCAGGTCACGATATGTCAATAAATTAGATTTTCTTTCCTCATCACAATATTGCTCTTTGGAATCAAGAATGTGAGCTGGCATAGTGTTATGTCATTTTAACAAGGCTGAGGTTATTTTTACTTTTTTTTTTCCATAAAATTTGCATAGGCTTATTCTTTCACAGCTTCTTGTGGCATGAGATACTAAGCTTGTTTGTGGATGCAAGGTTTAGCAAATGTCCCTGAATATGTGCGTATTTGCATAAATGTTCTTATACTTTTATAAAGCTGTAAGCAATATGATCATCTGTAGAAAGATGACAAAATTATCTGGGTAGGTAAGGCAGCTATCTCATGATTTATTAACAGACTTCAAACCTCTATGCATACTCTTAACAGCTTTTAAAAATCAGCTTATATATTATTTTGATGACATACTGCATTTTCTTATCCATAACTTCTGTTCCATAGTTCAGTACTGAGCCAATGACCATTAGTCTCTTACTGAAAATATTGCAAGTTCAGTGTTTCATTTCTCAAAGGAATTCAAACCTAAAAATAAGACTGTTCATCTAAAGAAGGTAATTCAAAAAGCTCAAACATGTTGAGAAATATTCTTAAATATCATACCCTCAACCAAAATATACATAAAGAAGCATAAAGCAGTATATGCTCCAATTCTTTAGTTATGGTATACATATCATAATTGTGAGAATCTCCCAGAATGCTCCATCAACAGATCTATTACCAGACATGCCATTCTAGTCCAGAGCTGTTCCTGGGACTGATCTTCAGCAAAGATCTCCACTTGTAATAAATTGTAATATTTTTATAATACAGAGGTATACCAATCATAGTACCTTGTATTAAATCAGTTAATAAATAATAATGTAATGCTAAAACCCCAAATTAAAATAATTAAGTAAATACTGCAAGAATAGCTAGCTCCAGAGATAAATGTTTTCAAATATAGCATTTTTTTCAGTAATCCCTGTGGATCTTTGCATTTAAAATAGCCATACTTTTACTTTAACATTATTTATATTTTCAAAATACTTAGTCTCTAAACTAACCTACTCCTCAGGCATCGTAAGTGTTGTCCTTTTGCACTGACATCACGCTATTGAAAAAGAAGTGACAAAAATCTTGATTTGGAATGAAGTCATAACATCAGAAGATGGACTTTGCTTGGTGACATCTTTCCTGGAAGCTGCAGTTTGCTGCACTTTCACAATACCAGAACATGGTTTACCTCTCCTCTCTTCTAGAACTGAGCATACATATGAGTTACATTATGGCAGATAGTTTTTAATGTTTAATTACAACCTAATTAACATCAAAAATTCCTGAATTTTGTTCATAGTCAAAGCTTTTCAGAAGATATTGCATTCTAAGGATGTTGTTTTTCTTCACATACAGCAAAACCGCCTCAGACATCTCCGTAGTGCTGCACACCTTTTTCTGCTCCATATTATTGAAAACACTTCCTGGGTTGGAATTGTCACATTTTCCTCTTACGCATCTGAAGAAGCTCCTTTGCAACAAATAACTAATGACGCAGCACGCCAAAAACTTGTTCGATTTTTGCCTGAAACTGCTAGTGGACAAACCAATATCTGTGCAGGCATACGTACAGGATTTAAGGTAAAGTACAATGTGGAAATACCTCCTGGAATGTATGGAAAATGAGGAAGAAATGAGAAACATACTTGATAGCCCACTGAACATGGACTTCCTATGCAGTGGTAGAGTTAAGAAAGATAATACGGTTCTTGAATCTATCAGGAGAAAAAATGGTATATAAACTACTTGGCATTACCATTATATGGCATTAGAAGGAGTATTACCAGAAGACAGGCCAGATGTGATGTCCATGCTTCAAAAAGGATATTGAAAAATAAGATCAAAATCTGAAATGAACTACAAGAATAATCTAAATGTTGGAAAATCAAATTTCTAGTTGGAAACCTATGAAGCTTACTCTATTTGGTTTGTTTAAGAGAGTTAAGAGGTTACCTTACTACAGTTCTTTAAGTACTTCTAGAGGAAAGAAATATGCAGTACCGCAGTCCAAACTCTCACATGACTGGATAAACTGACAGCCCGATCACATTGCTGGATGTATAAACAGAGAAAAGGCTGCATACCAACACAACAATGAACACCATATTGTATTCCTGCAATCTCTGAGATTTTTTTTTAGCAAAATGTGGACTGAGGAAACACCAGAGATCTGACTCATGAATCACAATGGACATATAGAATAAATGTTAAAATGGGAAGCTGCACAATGATAGTGTTCTTAATTGCCATGGTTCACTAGTCATTAATCAAACCTCTAAAATTGTGAAACCACATACAAATCATGAGATTGGGAAACAGCAATGGATAAACATTGTTATTTATTTGTCTGTTTTACTTCCTTGGGAGTCCCAGAAGTCGTCACCTAATTCCGATGCAAAACTGAAAATCAGGAGCAACATGTAGGAAAAGGGAAGAAAGAGAAAGAGAGAAACTGTACAGAGAAGGATAAGACTGCTGAGGTAGCCAAGAGTCCAGGGCAGAGAGGATGCTCAGGACAGGGGTGCATCAGGAGGAAGACTGGCAACCAGACAGGGATGGAACAGCCAGGACAGAGGCCTCCCCCATGGGTGCTCCCTACCCTTTTCTGCCCCACCATCAGTTACCTCAGAGTCCACCCTTAGACAGAAGACTGTCCTTCTCTACACCTATAATTTTAGTTGGAGAATAAAGAGTACTTCCAGAAAGTGGACCTAAGTTTTTAATATGATGCCCTTAATCATCCAGTCCCCAAACAGCATCTACAGGCAGAATTCTTCTGACATCTTCAGTTTGGGACAGGTTCCTTTCCTAGGAAAATATATATTCAATATTCATTATTGAACACTTACTAAATCTAATTACTATTGTAATAGTTTTGGTGTTACATAAAAATGCAAACACTTACTAAAGAACAAATTTGTCTTAAATTTGAAGTTAACAGTTTTAAATGCATAAATTGACTGTGCTCTGGGATAAACTAGTATTGAAAAATATTCTGCTGTTTATATAATTAATTATTTTCTTGATGCAGGTAATTGCAGATAAAATGAATACTACATACGGTTCAGAAATTCTGTTACTGACAGATGGAGAGGACTCACGTTTATCAGCTTGCTTTGATTTGGTGAAACAAAGCGGGGCAAAAATTCACACCATTTCACTGGGGCCAGAGGCAGCCAAAGAATTAGAAGAACTTTCTAAACTATCAGGTAAATATTCTAAATGTACTCT
>NW_009259047.1:1055008-1063400 GCF_000687185.1 Egretta garzetta | reverse complement strand
CATGGCAATTCATCAGCCTGGAAAAAAGAAATTTAAGAAATTTAAAACAAATTTAATTTTAAAGACATTTGATTTTCATGACAGGCTTTTTTAATACAAACAAGCAGATCTCTTTAGATTCATAGATTTCCTTTAAGAGCTGTCTTGATTTAAAAAATACAGTAATGTGACAATACCCTATTACTAAAAAGATTTAGTTATTATATTACTATATAACGTAAAAAGAAATGTCTAGAATTTATTCCTGGCATTACATGCAATGACTAGAACTTTCTCTATGTTTAACTTATAACCATGTTTTATTACATAAAGAATAATAATTTTCTCAAACTGCTGTGGCTGAAGTGCACTGGCTAGGAAATCGCAAACACAGCGACTACCCTTGTCATTAGCAAGCGTAGCTGTCAGCTGAGATGAAGCTCCATAATTACTTTGAAAACAACCTTTTAAAAACTACCCATAGGGGTGCTGCTTCATGCTACAGCACCTGCAAATGCTATGGAAGAATGAAAACTCCTTGTGTAGATCTAGAAAGCAAGCTGACTCCAAAAAAGTACGGTGAATAAATACTCTTATTTGAAAGGTGCACATGCTGTGCATTTTCAGACTACAATCCATTTGCTTTAGCAATTTAAATAATGTGGAATGCCCTTATGCACTCTTCAACATCATTAGATCAATGTGACTATGGGAGAGTCCAGAGTTCAATTCTGTTCTGGCCTGTATTTCAAGACAGAATTTGTTGTTTCAGTTCCACTTGCGGAGTATTTATTAAGAATGATTTGTGAGCCAGAAAGAACCCAGATGGTCCTTCAGCTTGTAGTCTTAGAATCATAGGATCATTTAGGTTGGAAAAGACCTTTAAGATCATCAAGTCCAACCATTAACCTAACACTGCCATCCCACCACTAAACCATGTCCCTAAGCACCACAGCTACACGGCTTTTAAATACCTCCAGGGATGGGGACTCAACCACTTCCCTGGGCAGCTGGTTCCAATACTTGGCAATCCTTTTGGTGAAGAAATTTTTCCTAACACCCAACCTAAACCTCTCCTGGTGCAACTTGAGGCCATTTCCTCTTGTCATGCTGGTCTTCAACCAGCAGGCCTTCTTGCGTAGAAATGAAAATCAATTTTCCAAAAATACTGCATAGATCTCTGAACTGACACCTCCTCCAGTTCATATGACTCCACATGCTGTCTCATGGGGCAGAGCCATACACTGATGAAACCTGCACACCTCCTGTCAGCCTGTACATGAGAGATGGAGCTGAGCAGCATTAGGTGGTCAGGAGGGGCTGCGGGCAGCCTCTGCGCACCCTGAGGGGGCTCCCCAGGGCTCAGCGCTGCACAGCAGCCTCTCCCCCACTCTGGGATTCCAGTGACTCCTGCATTAGGAGCACAGTGATGGCTCAGTTTATGGCCAGCATGTATGATCCTAGTTTGAGAGAGAATTGCAACAAGTGAGTGAAGTGCAGATGCTTCAGTGGAGCGATATGAAGCCGTACGCACAAGGAATTCGTTAACAGACCTGCACTGAGTATGAGAACCTCCAATGGACAAGAGCTGCCTGAACTCAGTATGCATGAAACTAAATTTCACATTTGGAAATAAAGATGATCTGGATTTTAAGAGTCAAAAACCATGGAATGCCACGGTGTCTTTTTTAGAGAGGTATTTTCAGAGCAGAATTTCACTGAAGGGATAATATGTGACTCCAAAAGTACTAGGAAAAGTCTAAAAATGTTGCACTTGATGATACATTGCTGAGAGCAATTTTTCTGCAAAATTTGCCAATGAGAGATAAAATGAGTTGATCACACAAGCCAGAATTTACTATGACACATGCATTAACGCATTAATAAAAAGATACATTTCTTTTCTGATTTTTGTAACAAATTGGCTGCCTCAGTAGAACATTCAGTTCCAGAAGTCACATACATTTTAGCAATTTTAGAGTAAAAAATAGTATTTCTAATTCTTTTGTTCTTGTCTTTCAGGAGGCTCACACTTTTATGCTGTAGATGGAGCTGTCCCCAGTAAGTTAATTGAGGCATTCAGTGCAATTACATCAGGAAGCGGAGATACTTCTGAACAACCTATTCAGGTCTGAATTTCAACACTTCTTTTTCCTCCTATGCATTTAGTTGATCAGTAATTGGATGAATTTAGACATTAATGATCATAATTTTCAGTAGCTCAATTTGGAAATAGGAGCAAGTACATTTTTTAGTGATCTACTTTTCACTGCAATGAAATAAAAATATAATTTACATAATTTGTATTCTTCATTTCACAAAACTAAGAAAATTGTTTGTCATAATTGTCAAAGTCCAAGAGACTTTGAGAGAAAAAAGCAAGCAGAAATCCCCCAGGATGTTTAGTTCACTCTTATATGAAACATCTTTTAGAGCATTTTAACAGTCTAACTTCAGTAACAAAGATACAATTAAAATACAGCTTCTCTCCCAAGCCATATGTATCATTTTAATGTATAAACTTAGACTTTTCACCTAGGACAATTGTCAGTTAGAATTTAGCAACTGATTCCTCACTTTGTTAATATTTTAACACAGATCCAGTCCTATGTTTTATCCAAAATATACCACTGGCAAAGATAGCGAGATTATAAACAGCAGTCAATATAGATTTAAAAGCAGATCTGGGATTTTCTGAGTTGCTGTATTGCTATATTAATTGACTCTTCTTTCCCACGTCTGCAGGGAAAAAAAATAAGTTTATGACAGGCTATTTTCTAATTGCAGACTTTATCGTTCATAAAATAGGAGTAAGGAAATTACACAAAATTATTTTATTTTAATAAAAGAAATATCGTTTACTTCTTTTTCCTATATATTCTCCTCTGTTCTGTTGTTATTTCTGTCTCTCTCATTACCTATAAGCCCTACAACCATATGTGGAAACATTGTCTTTCTCAGTCTTCCAGGATTTTGAGACAGACAAACTGCAGTGTAAATACAGCTTACTAGCACAATGCTTTAGATAAGTAGATAAACAGTTTAGATACAGAAATGAAGGACTTGCACTTACTGTAACTTACTCTGTTTACCATAATTTTACACTTAAAATCAATGTTACTATGCAAGCAGCCATTTCACAAAGCAAATCTGGGATTTTATTAGTTTTCTTCATTAAATCGTTGTGCCAAATGGCTCTTAATTTTCCTGTAGGTAGAGACAGCATAACTAGTCTACCGTCTTCTCTGTATAACTCTGAGTTAAAAATAAGTAAGCAGAGACCTTTTTTCATGCTAGTTTCCCAAAAGCATAAATGCTTTTCAGCTCTCTCCTCCAAGACTAATCCATTTTAAGTCAGCAACGAATGGATACAATATTGTGCAATGGATGAGGAATCACTCTGAAAATATGTTAAATGCTTCTTTACTGAATAACAATAAGACAAATTTTATTTCTCTAACAACAGCTTGAAAGCAAAGAGCTATTTGTTCAGCATTCTGAATGGATGAATACTACTGTGCCTGTTGATGAAACTGTGGGAAATGACACTTTCTTCAGCATTGCATGGAGTTTATCTCAGCCATTTTTTTTCCTGAGGGACCCCAAAGGAAAAGAATATGGAAACTCAGACTTTACAATTGATAATTCAAACCTAAACACAGCTAGACTCAGTATAAGTGGCACTGCAGAGGTAAAGACTGAACATTTTCTATTATTTTCTGAATTAACATTTCCTATAGACTAGCATACATCTTTTCTTTAATTAATTTGTAATTACATGAAGGAGACAATGGCCCTTGTTAGAACATGAAGCTTTTTCACTAGTTTTTTACATTTTTGTATTTTATTTGCAGGTGGGCGATTGGCAGTTTTGTATTAAAAATGTTCATACAGCAGCTCAAGCTATATCAGTAATGGCTGCCTCTCGACCAGCACATTCTGATGTTCCTCCTCTAAGCACTGCAGCTCTCATGAACAGGGAAAATACAATATTTAATCCAGTTGTTATTTATGCAGAGGTTAGCCAAGGGTTTTTGCCTGTTCTTGGTGTAACTGTGATAGCCACCATAGAGAAGGATGGTGCTGCAGCAGTAACTGTTGAACTTCTCGATAATGGCGCAGGTAAGGCTCCATATACATAGTAAAAACCTTTGCAGTTACACATTTTGGAACCCAAGCCTGTAAATTCCCCTCAGATTTATCACTAAGGACTGAGTCATGGCTATTCCCTAAATCAAGAGAAGAATAAAACAGGAGGCAGAGAACCCTACTGCTTTAGGATGGAAGTAAGCTACAAAGATTTTCTTGGTGAGGAAAACAAAAGACATGGGTCTTTACCTGAAAAATTGTTCCGTTTTCTTTCCTGTGCTGTTTTGAGGGTGAAAGCAGAAGAACTGTGTATGGTAGAGGGTACATTGCTCATACCTACTTTCTGAAAGTGTACTTCATGTAATCGCCTGCCCTCAAGAGGCAAGGTAAAAAGAAAACTA
This sequence comes from Egretta garzetta, assembly GCF_000687185.1. Classification (NCBI taxonomy): domain Eukaryota; kingdom Metazoa; phylum Chordata; class Aves; order Pelecaniformes; family Ardeidae; genus Egretta; species Egretta garzetta. Next base: position 1,058,931 of record NW_009259047.1, on the reverse strand, counting down.
GCTGTTTTGTTAGTCCATCTCATTTTCTATGAAGCTGGACTACAGTCTTAACATTAGCTCAGCAAACGCTAGCTTTCTCTCTTTTGTATGCTAAGTAAGTGCGTTATTCTTCTTTTCAAGAATACTCTTTCTTAGAGCAATAGCAAGAAATTCCTGGCATTCAGAATCCCTCATTTTTTTTTTCCTCTCTCCTCTTCCTTTTCTCTCAGCACTGCTGTAGACCTGTAGCTTTATGAGTTTGGTAGTAGTCAGCAGTGCCTCCTCATTTTGTCCTTGCTTTCACATTGCTGTACTTAAAAATATAGTAAGATTTCAATGTGTTTCTTAAACATCTTCTATTTTCTGAACCCGTGAGGTTGTTTTAACATTGCTGCCAAGCTTCAGAATAGTTAGCTTGGATGCCACTGGCAGATCATCTCCTGCAGCCGTCAGGTATAACCACACAAGTTCACTTAAAGAGAAGGAATCTGGTCTTGATGAATTCCTGGCCAAAGGTTAAATTATGACATTTTTCTAATTTAAAGGTGCTTTACATAGTAGATGGCAAGTAAGTATTAAGTTGGCGGTTCCATACAGTAACAAGAGATCAACCTAGTTAAAGGTGTTAATGCAAAATGGTTCTTCTTAACAAAATACATATGAAACGCAGGTTAGTGGGACTACTCCTGTTTTTGAAGAAGCCCACGTTACAAAAACACTGCCAAGTTTTCTGCATAGTAATGTTCAGGTTTTATGTTTACATATGAATAGCAACAATAACCCTGTTTATGAGCAGGTATTTTGTTTGAGATATTAATTCTCAATAATTCTATACCGAGGTGCTGACACGATGAAGGGTGATGGAGTCTACTCAAGGTACTTCACTTCTTTACAAGGCAGTGGAAGATACAGTCTAACAGTGAATGCCCATGGGAGAAATACAACCACCAGACTTGGCTTCAGGCAAAATCGAGCCTTGTATATAGCAGGCTACAGAGAAAATGGTAAAGAGCATTTATGAAACAGACAATTCTTTGCATGATTTGTGTGAAGGGGGGGTGTAAAGGTTTAGCAAATGGGATCATTTAGATTCACAAAAATTGCACTTGATCTTAAAAGATGTTCCATCTATCATTTTCGCTACAAAAAAAAGCCCAGACAAAACAAACCAGCTCCAACTACTGTTTCCTGTGTATGGGAATAGCACAAAATGTTGTCTTTATTCTAAACCTTACTTTCTCTTACAGCTATGAGAAGGATAAATATTGCTCAGAATCTGTATTTCAGCATCTCACAACAGGAATTTCCAATCTATCATTCTTTTTGAGACTTTAAAATAGGAATTTGGGGTAAAAAAATTCAGCATACAACATAGTATACAAACCAATACTGCTAGAAAACTTAGCTTTTGAAATTTCTTGATTTTTTTAGTACTTTTTCATCTTAATACTGAAAAAAATTAGTTGTTGCAATTTAATATTCTCACACTTATACATTGTGAAATTTAGAAAAATCAGCATAAAAATTGTCTAAAAACCTCACAAAGTATGGCCTATATAACTGAAACTCTCTTAAGGCCTGCAATAGGTGAGGAGATGGATAGAACTACTTTATGGCAGCCATGGCTCGCCAACACCTGCAACTTGCTATACTGGCATCATTTCCAATTTTTATGCATTTCAGACTTTGTCTGCTTTTTGGGTTTCCTAAATTTTATGCTGAGAATCCTGAGATCACCTTATTTTCTGTCTTTACTTCACTAACTTTCCACTAAATTTGAAGATGCTAGAGATAACTTACAGGATGAGAAGAGATAAAAAAGATATTAAAATTAAAAGAAAATGCAATTCAGAATTCTGTCATGATGAAAGTTGAAAAATGTTTTAAACAGGTAAAATTTATCTGAATGCACCAAGACCTAAATTTGCAGATGAAGAAATCCAAGTCAAGCTGGGAAGTTTCAGAAGAATTTCAAAAAGTTCTCTTGTAGTGAATACAGGAGGAGATTCTGCTCCTACTTATCCACCCTGTAAAGTTACAGACCTTCATGCTCGTGTAGAAAACAAAACAATAGTCTTGTCTTGGACAGCTCCAGGAGGTGACTTTGACAATGGAAAAGGTGAGTCAGACACTACATTTTTGTGACATGATGTTGATATTTGTATCTGAAAGGACACATCCTGAGGACCACCACTCAAGGATGAGGGTTACATCTTTCCCACCTGAAAATGTAACCAGGCAGAATGTTACGCTGTTGCATGATACCTGTTTTAGTTCTCCTTGATTTTTCATGTTAAAAAAACCAAACCAAGTAAACCAAGGAATATTATAAACAAAGGAAATAAAGAATATTATAATACATTATAATACAGCCACCAGAGACTTTAGCAAAAAAGTCTTAATTCATGTCTGTGCATAATTAAAAAAAAAAAATCAGCCAACATGGACAGTACAAAGCTTTAGTCTATTTACAAAGATGTAAATGGACTGCAGAGATACAGTAACATTCTATCCAAAATACTCATTTAAGGTTGTTGTACAGAAAAATGAGACCTAATTCCAGATGAAATGTACAAGCATTTCCTTGCATAAGCCAGAGAGCGTATGTTAAAATATACAATCTACAGTTATTCAGATTACAGTTTCAGATAAAAATCTGAAAAAACCCTGAAATAATAAAAAAATAATCTTGACTTCTTTTATTGCTATTTAGCAACTGTATGTCTAAAAACTTTTATAGTTAAAAGTGGTCAGTTATTGCATTACAGTTTAAGATAGCAAGTCCTGCACTGGTTTGGAGCTAGGCATATCATGCACAATACTATCTAAAAAGTAAAAGATATTTGTAAGAGGAAGAGAAGGAGAAGAGGGGAAAGTCTTGAAAAGCTACAGACTTGAAAGAGAAAGAGCAGAACCCCCCAAAGTTAATCAAACACATTTCTAGCAATATAACTACCAATTCTTTGATTACAAATGGGAGAATAATTTTGTGTCTTTCACAGTTTGTGCTATCAAAGCCTCACGCCAAGAGAGAGAATACAGATGAGATGCAAGGCCGCCCCTGCTATCCATACATGTATTTTAATTGCCATTTCACCTTATGTTTCTATTTGGGCAGCACAGTTTCCCATTCAGCTACATTTTGCTGAGTGTTGGTGAAACAGTTTTTCACCAACACTTCTGCATGAAGCTGAGTGTTGGTGAAACAGTATTTTTAAGGCCAATGAAAAGGAGGAGTTCCCAGACTCTGCAGCAATAGACCTTGGACACTGTAAAGTAAAGTTTAAAAGCAAACTTGCCAACCCTCCATGCTGAGCAACAGTCAGTAGTAAAACAGGAATCATCAGCACATTTTTTTACAAAATGGCTCTAGAAGTCCTATACTGTCACCACAAGCAGGGATATTGAAACTTCTGTATTATTTTGTTGTTAACATGCATTCTTTTTTTTCCCTAGCTGATCACTACATAATAAAAAGCAGTGGAAATCTTATGGACCTAAGAAATCACTTTGATCATGCTACTTCTGTGAATTCTTCTAATCTCATACCTAAGGAGGCTGGTAGGGAAGAATTATTTAGAATTAAACCAGAAAATTTCGTAATACAAAATAGCACCATACTCTACTTCGCTATACGGGCTGTTGATGACACCAACTTGATTTCAGAGGTGTCTAATATAGCACAAGCCACATGGGTCATTCCCCCAAAAGCATCTGTGCCTTTAAATTATGACGGTAATAATGATGCTGCTAACAGTATGGTAATAGTGGCAATAATAGCTGCATGTATAGTAGTTGTCTGTACTATTGTAATTTCAACTCTGTGTGTTTTACAAAAACATAAGGGACGTGTTGATATTGAAACAATGCAAAAGGATATGTAAAATAAAATAAAAAATAGAACGAATTGACAGTAATTTTTGCTACACAAGTTTGAACAAAGT
>NW_009259047.1:1048918-1054905 GCF_000687185.1 Egretta garzetta | reverse complement strand
AGGTATTTGTGCATTCAAAAAATAAGCGCACTGATTTTAAACAGATGTATTTCTCTTTTTCAGTAGGCTTATAGATGTAGATTTTCAAAAGTGTGTCTTATATTCAAGTACATGTACACTGATTAAATGCTAACCATGAAAGCATGTACTCAGAAATACAGTGAAGTATTATATGTGTACCATCATTTGTTTCTATGTGATAAAAAATAGTATTGCAAGATTTTTTCCAAATTAGCATGGCTTTTTGCTTAAATAATGAAGGCAAAGGAATATGATACTTTCCTTATTTTTATTCTCCACGTAACAATCAAGTAAGGCAAGGTGGGACAGAGATCAGAAAAATCTTCAAGTAGTGCAATGATTTCCTATGTGTCTTTCACATGTTGTCAGGCTTAGTGAGTCGAGAACAAAATATGTACCTCACAAGGCTGTTTATTTTTCAATAAATATTTAAATATGTATATCTACAAGTGTGTAGAAGAGTTGAGTATCTAACTACTTTCAGAATGAGAGTATATGCAAATGAGCACACAGAAAACATTCCTAGGTAGAGACTAAACAAAGCTATAAATTTGGAGCTAGACCAAACCTTTATATAATAAGTGGTAATGTAAAAGCTGCTAATGGAGAAGGAGTATGAGGGATATAGGAAGAAGGGTGATCAGTATGACTATTAGGTTACTACTGACTAACAAATAACTGGCTCAAACCGTAACTCTTCAAACTTTTTACATGGCCAAGTACTTTTTACCTCTGTCTTCCAAAAACTGGAGAAAAGGTACAATAGTAACGAAGAAATGTTAAATTCAACAGTGGAATTATCATTTACTGTCTAGTAAACATACCATGTCTAGCAAACACGAGTACTTTCATTTACAAGCTTGATACTATTAATGCAATTTCTGATAGCGGGAATTAGACTTCAGAACCAATATACAATTTGTATAATTAATATAATAGAATTATTTACCAAGTTTGCTGATGACACTAAACTGAGTGGGTGAGGTGGATATGTCAGAAGGGAGAGCCATCTCACAGAAAGACTTGGACAGACCGGAAGAGTGGGCTAGCAAGGACATTATGAAAGTTTAACAAAGAGAAGTGCAAAGTCCTGCACCTGGGAAGACCCAGTACAAGCTGGGCTCTGTGCCTGGGAAGCTGCCTTTCTGAAAGGGACCTGGAGGTCCTGGTGGACAAGAAATTCAACATGATTCAGCCGTGTGCTGCTGCAGCAACAAAGGCAAATCGGCTCCTGGGCTGCATCTGGGTGTTACTAGCAGAGATAGAGATGTGATCATCCCACTCTACTCAGCGTATGTCAAGCTGTACCTAGGGTACTGTGTCCAGTTCTAATCCCCACAATTCAAAAAAGATGCAGACAGACTGGTGAGGGTCCAAAAGGAGGGTCATGAAGACGATCAAAGGGCTGGAGAACCTGCCCTATGAGGAAAGACTGGAGGATTTAGGTCTCTTTTCCCTGGAGAAGGCTCGGGGGGACCTTATCACAGTGTATGAGGAAAGACTGGAGGATTTAGGTCTCTTTTTCCCTGGAGAAGGCTCGGGGGGACCTCATCACAGTATTCCAATACTTAAAGGGCAGCTACAGAGGACAAGGAGCTACATGGAGAAGACAATGAGTACAAGTTGTACTAGGAGAGGTTTCATCTTAGATTCATAGAATCATAGAATCCTTTAGGTTAGAAAAGACATTTAAGATCATCAAGTCCAACCGTTAATACAAGAAAGAATTTTTTTATAGTGAGAACAATCTGTCACTGGAAAAACCTCCCTAGGGACATGGTAGAGTCCCCATCACTGGAGGTTTTCAAGACAGAACTGGACAGGGTGCTAGGTAATCTTGGGACAGCTCCCTTTTCCACAAAAGGTTGGACCAGATGATCTTTTGAGATCCCTTCCAGCCTGGGCTGTTCTATGATTCTATGGTTTTCCTGCACATACTAACAAATCTATGCAAATGTTGACTAATCATCTGAAGGTTTCTTCTCTGTCTTTGTATCTGCAACATAAAATTTTGCCCTTTGTTCTACCTTACCTTTTACATTTGAATGTCACCAACTTTTTAATATTTTTATGGAATTTCTCTACCTTGCCTTTCCCATTTTTATACTTTCACAAGTTCTTTTTCTTTCCCTTTTTTTTCTACATTTCCCTTTTTTGTGGTTTTCTGTACTTCTACATAATGCCACCTCTTCATGAACCTTACTATTGGATGTGTTTTCAGATCCAAAATTCCATTTCCCCAGAGAATAATAAATGTCATAAATTCAGCTCATATGAAGGCCGGAATAGCTGTCACATTTTAGAAGAGAGACACTCCTCTGGAGAAAAGTGTCAGAAATAAAAGCAGTATTTGCTGATATCAGTTCCCTCTAATAGTTTTTAGGTCTCTGAATGTCCATTTATTCAGAAGTATTTCCTTCTGTTTGCTTCTGAAGTGTCTTCTTATTCCCTAAAGTATTTCTGCTACATACATATTGTTTGGTAGGAACTACATCATACAATCAGAATAAGTGGGTTGCAGCACTGTTCCTGGAACTATTTCCTAGAGTTACATAAAAATATGACATAGTCAGTCTTCATGATCCAAGACAACTCATGCATTACTCTGAAGACGCCCAATCCTGCCTAGCAAGCAGAGCTGCAGCAGTCTACCGTGTGGAGACACTGACATCTGGTGGGCTCCAACAGCACTTCCAGTTTTCCCAAATGTTCCAAAAATCGGTTTACATCAAAGCATCTCTTTCTGGGTTACTCTGACCTTAATATAAATGCATATTTAAAAGTACAATCAAATATGAATAGCTGAGCATTGAAGAAGATTTATTTGAATTAGGAGCTTCGGTTTACCGAGCTCCATCTATAGTAAAAGCTCTGAAGAACTCAGTTCAAGTACTGCAGGATTCACCACTCCCTCAAATATCTCTGCAAAAGACAAAGTTTGCTCTTCCATGCTTCCTGACAAGCAAGTGCAAAATGACAGGGTAAGGCTATTTCATTGATTTCAGTGATCACATTTACACTAACAGTACGTATGCTCAAAAGCTGTGTAGGCTGGGGTCCCAGAAGCTGACACAACTACCACATGCCAGTTCAGACTAGCTAGAAAAAAATGCGATAAAGTCAAAATCATATAAGCTTTGTTCCTCAGTATGGTCTTCCCAATGCTCTTAAAATGATTTCAGCTTCCAGCTTCCTACCTGAAGGTTCCACGGAGAAGGTAAGTTTAATTATTCCTGTGCCACATGTGGACAAACTGTAGTAATGTGATAAAGTGACTTTCTCACATTCATCAGCAGGGAAGTGGGAGAGCTGCAAATATACCTCCAGTCATTAAACTATCATTGCACAGTAAAAGGGAGGAGCCCCAAAATTCTAATTTTTATTTCCATAGGGGCCAGTTACGGCCTATAGAATTTTCCACGCAGTCTTCCTCCAAGTGTAAGACAGACAGCTTCTTCTAAGATAGACAGCTGGAGAGCGGGATCAAATTATTATCCTGCCTGGCTGTCAAACTAACCTGCTACAGCTCCAGGAAGTACAGTACTGAAAGGACAAAGATCACTAAAACAGCACACGATTTGCCTATTCCAGTTCCTGGACATTTCAGGACTTTTGCCTGCTGAGTGTTTTGCCAATTGCTGCATGCGGTCCTAGTACAACTCCAGTTTAAGTGTTTAGGGGAAGCACAGCAACAGCTGCTGTAAGGATCAGTGGAAGAGTGCACTGGTGTGAAAAGCAGCATTAATCCTTACTCAGATAGCTGTAGTTTCTGAGCGGAAGTGTGCTGTTCAGAACAGCTGCTTTCTGGTTCTGTCAAATCCAGTCCCCAGATTTTTCGTGAAAGCCTGATTGTACACAAGCCAGGCAGCTGGCACTACTGATTTTATAATCTTTGCCTGGTTATTATCAAGCTAAGCTCACAGTTGTTAATATTGGCACAGAAGCTATAGACTCACACACACGCAAATGCCCTTACCTATTTCAGTAAAACAAGCTTTGACTATTAAATAGAGGTAATATTTAATAATTTATTTAAAATGTCACATTCCGCTCCTATTATTTTTATATGACTGTTCACTGCATTAATAAATGTTGATTAAATTTACCTTCAGATTTTCATGCACATCTATTTTGAAAATCTGGTTCCAGGATTGCTTCTATACTTCAAAGTATTAGCTTGAGTTCTGCAGTGACTGGTAATACTTTTGCCAGAACTCTTCATTTCCCACTGTTTCACTGCATTAAAAGATGACATAAATACATAAATATTCATAAAACATGTTTTATGCAAATATACATGGCAGTTACATAATCATGAGTGGGAAGGGGAATAGTGACACAAGATGTGACCCATATAATTCAATGTATTATAGAACTTAATATGTATGAATTCCACCACGGGTACTACATTATTGGGATTACACATGCTACCAAAATGTGTTTATTTTACTGTGTTTTCACAGTGATGAAAAACTGACTTAGGGAGGTGGTTTTGGGTTGCCTTTCTTAAATCTTTGATTCCAAAGCCTTTGGCTTAAACACTACCTTCCCATAAAGTCAGAAAGCAATACTGGGAGTCCAATGCCCCATGTAGGCCAAACAGCCCATCTGCTAAAGGTGGAAGTACCGTCTACTTAAGCCATTTTCCTAGGAAGTGGTGCTGTTATGTTTAGGGCTCCTTAGGAAAGCAGCAATTAAAAGGAGGTATTCCAAATCCTGTAAGAACACTCTAACACATGAGGGCTTAAAGGATGAGTGTTTTCTTCCTCTTCCATCCAGGTTATGCTAGAAAGGAGAGGTATTTAACCATTTTCTGAAGGAAAAAGTGGCGTGTCAAGGCTGTTGGTCAATATACCACAGAAAGCAGCACTTTCCTCTCCAGCAGGCAAGACTTGTCTGTCATGGGCAGCAACAGGGTGCAAGCTTCAGGGAAGAACTAGCAGTATTTTGTTTTGGGAAGGGCTAGATCGTGTTGGTTGCTGTCAATTCCAGCCTGAACATACCATTCTCCCAAGGCATTATTGGGGTATATCTCACCTGAGGTGGTGCTTCTGCCTCCAGGTCAGGCACCGCTGCTCCCCGGTGTTTGGCATCTATGTCTTTTTGTGGAACTCCATCAATGGGAACTGCTGACGCTTAGCACCAACAAAAGCTATGAAATATAATTGCATCTGTGTGTCCAAATTGAAAATCTTTGATGCTGCTATCTTTTGACATATCGTACACTGGTATCACGAGACATTGTAATCAGCTCTTATATGATCGTGACCAAGCATTACAAGAGAGACTCATCAAACCTTTATATGCTAGTAAAACTTACTTTAAGAAATGGAAACAAACTTGCCATACAGTTTTTAGATATGAACAGTTATACCCACGTATAAGTGAGGCAATAAAAGCTGAAAAAGGTAAATGTATTCAAGGAAAGCAAACACATACAATAGCTTTCAGGCCCTCTTCTTATCAGTTCTAAAGGTACAATGGGAACTTTATACAGCCTGGGTTTTGTTTTGGTTTTAATTGCTGGAATCTGACCAGCATGCAAGCAAGATTGTGCTGATTATTACAGTTATTTCCTTTCTCTATAATTCACTTCTTGTCATAACGTCCTAGGATTTCCTCCAACTTTATCAAATTTAGCCAAACATTACTTACTATTTGGATTATGAGGTGAATTACTCAACTGAATGACCCAGGATCATTTTCAAGCTGGGGATATTAACTTGTTGCCAGCGATGCCACTTTGCGAATCTGTTTTCTAATTGCTAGCCCATGCCACAGGTCCTGTCCTTTTCTTCTCGGGCATTTGCAAATCACGACGAGAGATGTTAAAATAATGGAAATTATTAAAATGAGAGGCTATTTTCCTCTTCTCATTTGCTTGATTGCTGGCGTTAAGTTATGGACCCAAGAAATGGGGGCGGGGAGGGGGCGGACTTGTCCTCCCAGAGCCGGGCCCGAGGGTG
>NW_009259047.1:988128-1047762 GCF_000687185.1 Egretta garzetta | reverse complement strand
CCGCCTGCTCGGTAGAATTCGAGCTCTGATGCGACACGTGAAAGCGTCTTGTCTGCTTGGGCTTTTGGGGTTTGTTCGAGCGTTAGTATCGTTTTTAAGCTTGTTTGGTAGCCCATTGTTTCCGAATCGCTCTTCCCCTTTCTGCACGCTGAGGGCTCTGTAATTGGCCTTTGTTCCTTAGCTGTTGTCTTGAGCCGTAATCCCCTTTCTTCGCATAATCAAACCTGACCAGATTTCCTGTCGGCAGGCGGACATCCAAGCAGTGTGTAGCAATCCACTTCGGTCTCTCACGAGTTCTCGCTGGGTCGCAGACAGGTTTGGAACGTGATTGAAGCTGTTGTCTGGTCTGATCGGTCTGATGTATTGCCCTAAATCTCAATATTCAAGCGGAACCAATGATCGGCAGCACAGCAGAGCTCTGAAAGTGCAAACTCATCAGAAAACATTGTTGTTCAAATTTAAATGAACTTAAAGCAGTCCTTGTGGCTTCTTTCTGTGATCGAAGTCTTTCCATCCTTTTTTCCTCCCCCCTGCCCCTTCCCACCCTGGTTTCTTCCAGGTCTATATGTTTCTCAGACCATCTCTTCCTTTCCAGCCTCTACCCCTTTCCCTTTTCTTGCTGGACAAAGAAAAAAGGGAGATGCTGTCCACCCTTCGTTGTAAGATCCCGTGGTCCTAACCTTGTGATTTAGTCTCTTCTATCTTGACTTTTCATGTGTAAATCAGTTTACTGCACTAAATCTACCCTAGGTTTCTGCAGTGTGTCATGGTTTAAAGGTGGTGTGAACTGTGGTTTACTCCAGTATGCTCTGTCTGCATTGCTGGCTTACATCTGAATAGCTACATTGGTTATATGCTTAATCTAACCTAAAATTCAGCAGAAATGTGGAAGTAATAATTTTGCTTTACCAGTTGCTGTTTTCCCCTAAAATTAGAAGTGTAATGAAGCCATTGAGGGGCAGGAGCAAATCCGTAACGTGTTTTTATAATCTGAGTAACTCATGTTCTGTGTGTTACTGTTGCTTCCCCTGTGTTTTGTAAGTTACTATGCAAGGCCTACAGGTAAGACTATGGGGTAATAATTTTGTGGAATTTTTTTTTATCATCATCTGGGTGTAGATTTTGTGTTCTCCAGTAAAAACTACAGTTCTGTATATTGAGTTAAACTCTTACATTCAGGCATCATTTGATGACGTGGTATGACCTGACACTAATTGCTTTGGGATATTAGAAACAAAAAACCCCACCAAACCCTATGAAACAGTTCAGCAGTGTAAAACAGTATGTAGGAAAACCACTTAAAGCTTCCTTTTCAACTCTACTTCAGCTGTTTTACAAGATGGTGAACATCTTGTTAGTGTTTCACAGGTTTATCAGACTTTTCTGTTACAGGGGGGTTGGGGCTGTTTTACCTAAAACCACATGATGTTCATCTTCCAGGAAACCTCCTCCTCCTGTGGATGAGATTATACTGTGTTCAGGTTGCTGTATTCTAGTTGATCTACAGAAAAATGAAGCCGGCTGGCCATCTTCATCCAAAGCCTACCCTTCCTTCTGGCAGGCAGGAAAGGCTTTGAAGGAGTCGTCCTCAGTCAGTCTTGCAGTAGTTGCGATTTGTGGAACAAAGTAGCAAATCTTTATAGTTAGTGGTATTTGAGGTGAAATAAATAATGCCATAGCGTGTAGCAAGAGGAATGTGAGTCCTTCCTCTTGCCAGGCTCTGTAATCGACAAGCTGCCTGCGTAGCGGTCAGGAACGAGCTGGGCTTTTACTCTTTGGTAGCAGAAATGCTTTTACTGTTCATGACTTCTGCCTGAAGTTAGAGGCTTATCTTAATGTAATTTCTCCTTCTAGCAATTTTGCAGTGTAGACTTGGAATGTCGATTGGGCTATGACAACCCAGTTGTATACAAAACAGGGCAATTTCCTTCTGCGTGTGCTGGTCACATTCAGGCTACTTGTGTATGCATTTTGTATTCAATAAAGATGGATGGATTAGATGGCCTGCTGATATGATTTGTTTCAGCAAGTGCTTACATTAAGCATCTCTGTATGACATGTTTTAAGCTTTAATAAAAAGGAAAACAAACCTTTTAGAGTTCTAATCAAAGTAGAAAATCATTGGTATCTGCTTATCTTGGAACAGTTTTTCTAAGCAGAAGAAAAATTCCTGATTCATCGCACCACCTTCCTTACTTTGTTCTTATCCTTAAGGGATGGAGTACTGTCTGAAAAAAGACGTAAAACAGAAAGACCAACTCAAATTTAGGTTTCGGGGTGGGTAACAGAGATGGGAAATCAGAATGGCAGCATTGCTGCATCACATTAATGCTGGAAACCATACTTCTGTCAAACTACTATTTACCATGCTGCTCAGTAGCACTAAAATTAAGTTTTTTCCTTTAAGTGTATATGTGAAATCTAACATTGCAATCTTCATGCTGCTGAGAAGACTTATGGAAATATTAATAGGAAAGCCCATTTGATATACAAATACTCATATACTCTCAAATAATTTCAAAACCATTAATACTGTATTATGATGGATCTGTACAAAGTTTTTGAGAACAGCTTACACTACCTGACATCTTTTTAAAGAGCCTTTTAAGCAGTGGTAGTAACACCTCCATAAATAAATTCCATTCTTCCCTATACTGCAACTGGACTTTCTGTTACTTTCATGTGGAACAGAGAATGCTTCGGCATTTGTCTAGACTTCGGATGTACGTACTATCAAAGTTGCTTTTATTCTATAAGAAATGGAAATTAAACCAAACTCAGACAATGCAATTTACTTGGCCTGTATTTTTGTTTCTTACTGCAAGTTTAAATATCCCAGCAAAGAACTTTCTAAGAACAAAGTTTGACAGTCAAAAATGCTTCCAGTCCTATTACGTTCTTAACTGGTAAAGTTGTTAGGCATTTAATCGTAAGCCAGGTTCTTCTGGAAATGCCTGACTTTGAACATGCTGTCAAGTGATGAGATCATCGTTGTCGTGAGGAACTACTGCTCTGAAGAGAGGCAGGCAACACCCTCGGTTCCGGTTTCGCTTGGTTCCCTGATGTGAAATGCTCATTGTCACTGAAAATGCAGCTTCAAAGAGAACAGCAGAGGTCATCTTACCATTTCTGTAAGGCATAACAGGATCAGTTATATCTAAACAGTTCATCAAACGTTGATTTGTCCTGTTCTAAAAAGCAAAACATACCCCACACCCAAAGATATATATTCCACTACTTCCCAGGGAAGCCTTTTAATCCTTGTCTTTAAAAGCTTTCTCTAATGTATAATTCAAATTTAAATCTTCATCCTGAAGTTTAAACTCTCTACTTTTTGTCCTGTTTGCTGTAGACAGGACAAATTTGTTTTAAACATGTTAAAGGTAGCTGCAACGAGAGTCTGTTGTCTTCAGGTTTTACTGTGGAAGAAGGGACAAACTTAACTGCAAAACATACAAGGTTGAAGTAACCTTTTAATTGCCTTTGTTACCTCTGGACTGTCTTTCCTTTTGGCTCATGTTTCAAGGAGCAATGTGCAAAACTGGACAAAAATGATTCAAGTGAGAACTCTCAGTACCAAGTAGAGCAGAGGATTTCTTCATAATGTTGCAAATTACTTTCCTTGTCTCTGTCTGATTAGCACACTCTCACCTTTTTTTCTTTTTTTTCCCCCCCCCGATAGTAAGAGTGTGTTGTTGAACTTAACTTTCAAATTTATCCTTAGATTTTTGATGACTGGATAAGGGTTACATCTTTGAAAACATGATCTGCACCTAGTATGAGTGAATAGTTAGTGTTTTAAACTTGTCCTGGGAAATTATTTCTGTGAACTAACTAAGTATTTTCAACCTGACTAACTTATAGTTCACGGAAGAAAAGCTTGGTCAAGCAGAGAAGACTGAACTGGATGCTCACCTGGAGAACCTTCTCAGCAAAGCAGAATGCACAAAACTGTGGACAGAAAAAATAATGAAACAAACAGAAGTATTATTGCAGCCAAATCCAAGTAAGGAGCCCTTTGAGTTTTTGTTTGCAACTTCTTAATTAATAGATTTGCCAATGCAAATGTTTACTGCAATAGGTATTGCATAAGTTATGACTAAATTTGAAGGCTAGCGTTAGGGAAAGCACATTTTGGAGAGCTACTCGGAATCAGAAACACACAGAAGTACCAATTGCTGGTGGTAATTTAACTCTTCATATGTGAAAAGCTTTAGACAGAGCTCTTCAAACTATCGCACTGGTTCCATACTCTGGTCAGTCTCAGGTTGAGTGTTTTTTGAGTCGTTTCCTGTTTAACTGAGTTTCCCACTCTAATTCCAGAAATCTTAGGTAGCTGTGAGAACTCTGAAGTGTAGTAGCTCAAGAAATTTCATTACTATTTTATTAAACTGTCTGCACAATACAATTCAGCTTGAAGCAGGCAAGATGAACTGAAATGCCTGTCTTTAACAATTCCTTTAATAAAGGATGATTTTCTCCAGATGCTGAGTCTTTATCATTTGCCAGCATTTTGTACACCATACTTGGGCAATACAATAAAGTTTCAAATATGTTTCCATCACTGGCGAATCTCTTACTGTAACAATAACAGAAAAAAACATACGTAGAAGAAACATAGTTTTCTGGTGTGTTAATTTTATTTGTTTCTGAAATTGCTGCTATAACCGGTAATGTTGAGGATTTCAATTTCAGACTCGCATCCTAGTTATCTGTGCACTGATAGCACTTTTTCAATGCCAAATAAATAAATTCTTTATAATGCTGATCTTTGAAGTATTATTTTGGAATTCTGTTGCATCCTTTAGTTGCATAAAAGCAGTATTTAAAAACCAAACATAAAACCCAACATAAATAATCCTGTGGGAAGGATGCAATAGAACTTACAGAATATTCCAGCTGAAATTTCTGCTTTTGTCTAGACCAGAGGAAATAGTCATCTTGTTAATTTAATTCAGTATTTGCAATATGTATTGACTTTTTCAGAAATTTGTAATTGTAGAATATTGAATCATGAACTGTAGGCTGGTAGAACTGTGTGAGGAAGATTCAGTAGAAGGATACTATATGGTAGTATCTCAGTTATGCTGACCAGTCTGTTTTCTGATAGCTAAAAATATTCAGTATTAAGCAGTGGTCTTCGTCTGTGAATGTAACTTCAGCTGGTTGGCAGCCTGCTTGGGAGGACTATCGCATGCTGTAGAGACCTTTTGGTTGTTAACGGAGTGACCCCATTTGGGAGAGGAAAAAAGACTTTCAGTCACAGTTTTAACTGTAGCTTTAGCTCAGACCCATGTAACAGTCCAATAATTTTAGATTACTTTTCAGTTCTCTTGTCATTTAGTCAAAAATAAAAATTATGGATAAAGAAATATCAATGAATTTGGATAATTTTTGGTTCATCCACTGGTACCCATGTTTGTCTGTGTCAGGTTAATTTTTCTGACCTTCATGAGAGAGTAGTTATTTAATCCAGTGCTGATGAAAGTTGTCTAATTAACAGTTTTATTTTTGGTTGCATCAAAGTGGCAGGTTTGTTCATTGGAGGGTGTCTTTGTGGTTGTCTGTACTATTGCAGGCTGAAATTAGTTCGTAATGACTGCATAAATAAAGTGAGCTAATTACGAAGCCAAAACAATTGGTCAGAGAAATAGGGTGTTGTATCTGAGGGGTTTGCTATTGCGATTAATAGTGTCCCTGTTGGATGTCTGTGAGGCTTTTTCACCTAAGAAGCATACTGTGGCTTAGTATTAATAGATGGATATTAATGATCATATAATCATGACAGGGTTTTCTGATAATTTTTTTGCTCAAACTAGGGATTTATATGAAATTAAATACTTTCTCATATCTTTAGTGGTTTGTTTGAGAACATTTTGAGGAACCGGGGGAGTGGGAAAGAGAGGATGTATTTTCTGGGGCTACCAAACTTTCAAAATATCTTAATAAGGAACCTACAGCAGTTGTTGAACTTAATTCCTACACTTCAAATTCTAGTGAGCAATTTTCACAATTTTTTCCTGGAGGGGGAGAAAAGACTGTTTGGTTTTGTTAAGGAGAAGTGTTCTATTCTGCTCTTACAAAGAAGACTTCTGGACAAAACTTTGAAAAACTATAAATACACTGATAGGAGGGAGAGGAGATGTATAATTTTTCACTTCCGCAGATGGCTCTAAGCAACACTGGAACATAGTATGACAAACATGGAATACAGTTTCCAAGAACAGTATCTTCAGCTTAACATTGTTCACTTAATATTGAGTTTAGTGTCTGGATTTTGAAATTATTTTTTCTTTTCCTTTCTTTTTTTTTTTTTGTTTTTATTTTTAACTTGTGTTTTGAATGACAGTAATTATTTCAAATAAACATTTTTTTAGATGCCAGAATAGAAGAATTTGTCTATGAGAAGCTGGACCGCAAAGCACCAAGTCGCATGAATAATCCAGAGTTACTAGGCCAGTATATGATTGATGCTGGGAATGAATTTGGCCCAGGAACAGCCTATGGTAAGTAGAAGCAAAACACGTCTTGTGTTGCAGAAATAAAGGAGGGGAAAATGCACAGATCTAGTTTTTCTTAACAATATAAAATTATATTTCTTGTCTTCCTCTAGATAACACAGTTCAATGACTTTTGTATCAGTTTGAGATGACTTGCTGTATAACTTTGAGCATTAGGAGGTCAAGGATGCGGTTTCTATACAAATGGAGAAATAGGACCAACTGTTGGAATGATAACAGTCTTTATGGATGGATAATTTTCTTACCAGAAGAAACAGTTCTGGAATTTAGTTTCCTCGTTAAAGGAACACATTGCCACATCTGACAACATTTATGCATTTTATTTGTGGTGCAGAGTAAAAACGTTATACGAAATTAGCTTCTTTAGTAAGAAATCTCTCTAACTCTACAGTATTCCTGCTTTTCTTAATATATGATATTTTGCTGAAGATGAGCGTAGAACAGAACATAAATTTCCTTCCCTCTCCAGCAAATTTCTATACCTATGACAGGAGGGTTGGGGGTGTTATATCTAATGTTTTTACACTGGCATTAATTATAAAGTCTAATTCTAGTGTTCTCTACAACTCTTAAAGTTGCTGATAACAGATTTAGCTGTTAATATAACTTAACCAACTGAAATGCATAGGTGTCTGTATATATAATGTAGTGTGCAATCAAAGTCTGACAGTTAGCTCTCTTTAGCTACTTTCTTCAAAATTGCAGTGGGAGGGAAAACCTTTGTTCTGGGAAGAATGAGTTCTTTATATCTGGAAATAATGGGGTTCCTTTTCAAAAGAAGGAAAGTGCACTTAAAAAAAAAGGTAAATGTTTTATAGAAGACTTACGGATACAAAATCAGTAACAGCAGGCTTTGTTCCTCTTATTTCCACGTGGTTTTATGCTGTTTTCTGTGGCCTTCCTTCTGATTATCAGCCTCAAGTCTTGCTTTTTAACATCAAATAGAGTTGTGCTTACAGGTACACTGTCCCTTAACCTCCAGAATTTTTAGAATTCAAGTAAGTAACATAGCATAGAGAGATACACGCTTTCATGTGGTGTCACAAAGTATGTTAGTTCTCTGAAAACTTAGTTAATGTGCAAATGCATATTTAGAAGTTGGAGTTGATGGGGGCAGGAAAAAGCACATTATTTTACAGTAGATATGTGAGCTTTTTCCTTGCTACTACTCCTGACTTAAACAAAAATGTGGTATAAGGAGAGGAGGCTGTTGGATTAAAGTAAGTAGGTATGATAACCAGTTCTAAAATAGGTGTTCACAATGGAGTTGCCATAGTGCCGCTTCTACAATGCTGTATTCTCATTGAAATCTTGCCTTGACTTGTGATTGTTATTAATAAAAATGCTTTGGTTTGGTGTGTAGGTTTGTTTGCTTTGGGTGTTTGGTTTTTTTTTTGGGTGCGTGTGGGTTTTTGTTTTTTTCTGGGTGTTTTTGCTTTCTTTTGTAGCTGATTCAGATTTCTTTTGAAAGCCCTTGTGATGGCATTGGATTATCTTTCAAAGTAAACTTTCCTGCCTGTAGAGACTTGTTTTGTTAACCATCTGCCTGAATCCCTATGAAACTAGTATTTTTTTTTCCTTTGCAGGAAATGCACTCATTAAATGTGGAGAAACACAAAAGCGAATTGGGACAGCAGACAGAGAACTAATTCAAACTTCTGCTATAAACTTTCTCACTCCCCTAAGAAACTTTATTGAAGGAGACTACAAAACTATTACTGTAAGTTGAATTGTGAATTCTTCAGCATTTCACAACAATTGTAATTGTAGATCTTTAATATTAAATAGTAGATGATTGTGCATTATTGCATTCCTCGAAGTTATGTAGAAAAAGGTAGAATTTGTGCCTTTGGTGTATTTTCTTTCCTTTTGACCAGGTAAAATCAAAATAATTCTGAGAACTTGTTTTTTGTAACTACTGTTCTATCAAAAGTATGTATCTTGAGTATAAAATGTGTGCGAATAATTAGGATCCAATTCTGCCTCTCTGAAGAACCTTTTTGTATGTGATACTTCATTAAAAAAAATTCCGAGCAGACAGGCTTTTTCCTTTGAGTATGTGTACCTATTCTCATGAACTAACTTAATTCACTTGCAGAAAGAACGTAAACTATTACAGAATAAAAGACTAGATTTGGATGCAGCAAAAACCAGATTGAAGAAGGCAAAAGTTGCAGAAGCTCGAGCTGCAGTAAGTAGATTTTTATTTTTTTTTAATTTGTCCATAACTTTCAAACTTACTGATATATAAACTTGACTGCTTGGTTATGTTTCCAGCCCTAGCTTCTTACCCACACTGTTCTTCTAGATACTTTGTAAGAAATGCCTCAGTGGAACACAAGGAAATGGAAGCGAATTGCTGATCAAGGTGTTAGTTTTCTATTTCTAGATATTCCATCAAGCTGAACTTACTTGAACCAAGTAAATACTCTACCCTTGTTCTATACTAGATGAGGTTATACTGCCAAAAATGACTTGTTACAATCTGCCAAGATGGTTGTAAATAGAAATCATTCAGAGGTCAAGTTCTGGGATTTGAATCTCTTCAAGTGGCGAAACATATGTAAATTACTTCCAACTGATGAACTGATCTAGACTTACTTAACTTCTATAATAAAAATATTTGTAGTCTATTCTTTCTATGTTGTTTACTACTTCACACCACCGAACAGGGTGAGACTCTCAAATTTACATTTCTTAACTGTTCTTATTCCCTTAAGAAATGTCTGTTCAAGGAGATTAAAATTACTATGAACTAAAAAGCTTTTGCATTTTAAACTCTTAAAATGACTCTAAGTGGAGGAATAGATAATTGAATGTACGCAATGTCAGCAGGGTATGCTTATCGTATTTTCATAGGTGTCTTTTGACTGCATTCCTAAAAGTGCAGCAGTTGATGATGGATAGTGAAATGATTTTTCCCATAATGCTTAATGCAGTAGGGGTCATGCATGCAGGTGCTGAAGGAACACAGACAATTTAAATATACAGGGATTGTGTGCATGATGAAGAGGCAGAAGTGGGACTGTCAGATTTTGCTGGCTTTTCCAAATAGATTGCTGTCCTGAAAGACTTTAGAAGCGTCATCTCTGAGACTGAGCCTTGTAGATGAAGCACCTCGCGTCTTTGAGATGGTGATCCTGCTTAAAATACCAACATAATCTCTACCTGACAGTTCTGCTTCTGTGTCTCAGTCCTCCATGTCATGTGCACAGTCCCCGTGTATTTAAACTTTATTTCTTAAGTCCGTGCATGCATTTTTCCTTATATTATGTAAATTTTATGCAAAACAGTTACTTCTCTACTTGTCAAGCTTTCTTAATTTGTAAGACTAACAATGGAGCACAGAGGGAGATTTTAGTCAGTTAGTAGTGAAACTGGGAAGTGATGGATGGTAAACTATTCCTTTGCTTGGATTTGTTTGGAGTTAAGTTTAAAATAAAAAAAAAAAAGTTGGTTCTTAATTTCCTTGTGGGGGTGGTAGCAGGTATATACATTACTTTCTAAAGCAATAGAAAGACCATAGGGAAATCGTTCCGCTTGAGCTTAGTATTAAAAGAAAGGCTTTATACTTGAGTTTTAGTTGCATCAATGGTGTAATCATCCAGAGCTTGGTGCTTGGACAAAATTATTGCCAGTTGCTGCTGCTACTCCTTTACCAGTCTTAGTTATATAGGAAGTAATTCATGGTTTTATTCACAAATAATTTAGTGCTGGTAGAGCATGAAACTCTAGGCCTCTTACTTGGCTACCTTGCCAATACTTCAATTTTAATTACATCTTACCAGCAGTGTGCATATTTAAGAAGTATTGGATTGTAGAATTCCCAGAGAAGTGAAAAAACTGCATCTCTGCTTTATCCTCTGCAATATAGAAATGAGGACTAACCTGGCTATACGGGTGATGCAAATGTTTCATCTTCT
Organism: Egretta garzetta; assembly: GCF_000687185.1. Lineage (NCBI taxonomy): Eukaryota > Metazoa > Chordata > Aves > Pelecaniformes > Ardeidae > Egretta > Egretta garzetta. The sequence continues at coordinate 1,037,318 of NW_009259047.1, read as the reverse complement.
GCTGGCTCACTTATTTATGAAGGAAGGTATCTGATGAACAGTGCTGAACTGATAGGTTAGCGAAGTGTATTGAGTTATGATGCAAAAGTTCATGTTTCACTACTGTCTTTGACAGGATAGAGTGATAAATTGTACCTATATTTGATTATTTTTCCCATTTTAAAAATGTTACATATTTGATGAAATGGCGTTCTCCTATGCTTACTGTATGACTAAAGTAGCTTAGATCAGTATTTAAAATGGAAATCTAAACTGTTTTACTTATCTATATTCAGTTCACAGCCTTGCTTGCAGTGCTTTGTGCCGATAATCTGTTCACCTGCTATATTCACAGTGTTGTAACTTGCTTTTGTCTCTTATCTATGCACTTAAGCAACTAAACACCTCTCAGCCTGAAGAGAATAACATTATGGTAAATGTCTCTTACGTGCTCAACTTGCTGCATGTAAAATGGCTAAAGGTTTGTTGGCCTCCTGTGTTCATTCATTTTCCTATCAAATGTTTCCTCTTGCTATCCAACTCATTTGGTCTTGTTTCAGACGCTTTCCATTCCAAACTGGACTGGTATAGTGTACACAATACACTTATGTCAGTAACAGTATTGATTGTTGGTTTTATTGGAATATTTCTGATAGTCCGAAGTACACAGTATTACATTCTAATTTCTATGCCTTTATGAATGTAAACTTGGGATGCAAAGGAGTTGATTTTTTTTTTAATCAGTTCTGAAAGTAATTTTGCTCATTGGAGGGAAAGGAATTATTTAATTTCCCTATTTTTTTAATATAAGTGGGAGTGAATCATGTGAAATAGCCAGGAATATTTAGAAATTATTCCCTTCAAGCAATGTTTTACAAATAACCAAAACTGAATAATGTCACATAAATTAATGGCTTAAGTTAGTGCAGTATATCCTAAACTTGTTGCAAGGACTTATTAATGCAGCTGGTTTTAGCGCCATAATTGTGAAAGCGGAAAAGGAAAATTAATGATGTGCAACATACTGTGCTGTTCAGCCTATCCTGGTTTGGGTCTTGGATCTGCACAGCGTAGTGGGTCTCATCTCAATCAGTGTTCCAGATTTCTCAGTTGTGATCAGGTAAAAGAGCAAATAAACTTGTTTGTTACAACTTGCTTCTGCAACCGCTGTGCACATTTCTTCCGACGCAAGTCCTGATTGTGTCATCATCTTACAACTGCAGAAAATGAAGGTTAAAGGAAAAAGGCACTGCAAGAGGGAACTGGAACAGCAAGCTGAAGTAATTAACTTCTAGAGTAAATTCCTTGCAGTTCCAGGATTTTGCTGTACTACTTACTACTGCTTTAATACTCAGTTTGAGATACCTCTGTAGCATTTTTAATTAAATTTAGGTTTCAGTAAAAATGCTTGTAAAATAGGAAACCGTTAATGGAAATGGCAAGAGGAATCATTTATTTGTATGTTTCAGTCTTTACTTAAACATGGTGTTAAAATGAGAATAGCATTCCATAGTTTTCCAGTATTTTAACATCTTAAGGTAACTTAAATTCCTCCACAAGGTAGTTTAGTTTGTCTGATTCATGTCACTTTCTACGTAGTTCTGTCTTATATTGTAATAACTTGTTTTGAATAGAGTCCCGTAACATGTAAATTCTACAACTCATACACTCTTCAGTATCTACTTTATTTCACAGACATAGTGCGATCCATACTCATTGTAGTTTCATTGTATACGAAGGGCTTTGGGCAACTGACTTGCAGCGCTCCTCAAATCCCTGTGAAGTTCTAAGGACAGGAAAGTAGTTAAAAGCCAAAGTATGGTTGCATCCTGTATTAAAATACCACCAATGTCTAAGTTTGTATGTTTGTTTGTTTTTTCTCCCCACTCTTAATGCTGACTAGATATGGGCTGAGGAAGTGACAAAAGTAAGTAAACAAATTGCAGAATTCTGAAACCATAACTTGTGCTGGTCTACTGTAATAAAGGAAATTGCGTGGTGTTGATTTCGGTCTAATGCTGGCAGCCTGATGCATCACATCAGAACACGCTGGTTCCCTCTAGGGCCTTTCAAACTCCAGTGGTGAAACAATGCCTGGGGCTTGTTTTATAGTAGACTATTTCTGGCTAACTGTCACTTAGTGCCATATGATTCTCATGTGACAAGATACAGCAGAAGAAGAATTACAGGACTTGTCTCTCAAAAGTTACTGGTATGGCATCCTGTTTAAAATGACCTCTTAAGAGTGAGCTTATTTGAAAATTTTCAGAAAAGTTGGGGTCTAATAATCTAAACTGTCCTGAAAAACACTCATCTTCAACTTTTACCCAGAACACAGAACAGTAACTCCATGCTGGAGTGCATGGAAGAAACTCAGAGAAAACTCTGTTTTGGAGGATTTTGTTGTTTGCCTTTCTCTCCAGTGTCACTAGAGCATGCTGTGCTTATCTTAAGCAACTGAACTTAGGAGGTAGGCACAGGTGAAAACTGCACCTGGGCTGAAGGCTGCTTCATAAATACAGCATTACCCTTGGGGTGGGGGCTGCAGCCTTCTCTTGTCATGCCATCCCTTGCATGGGGAAAAACTTGGTGGAGCTAATGGAGCGTTGCTGCTCTGGTGCCACGAGAAGGGCTGTTCTCAGGCTCACTGGCTCTGACAAAGCAGTTCTGGGAACAGGCTCTGAGAAGCTGTGCTAACAGTTAAGAAATTTCTTAGGGGATTTCCATGGAAGAGAGGAAATAAAAATTAAGGGTAGCAATAGAAAGTAAGGGTAGGTGGAAGGCAGGGGCTTTTAAAGGGGGGCTAGATAGGCAGCCATGGGAGATGTAGGGAGTTGCTATGAGAAGCTGAGATACGGAGCTTCGGGTGAAATCTTGGGGGTTGTGAGAGAAAATAAATGAAGGCTTTTTCTATTCCAACTTCTGTGGGTTATAGTGCAAACAGGGAGTATATGTGTAGGTGTGAGAGTTTAGGAGGAAGGAGTAGTTTAGAGATTGAACTGTAAAAGGAGGGTTAGGTCAATTCTGATCCCCAAAATTTTGAGAATTATTTTCCTATTTAAGTAAAGTAACAATTTGGAAGCAGCAAACCTGTCTGCTGGAGTACTTGGTACTATTTTGGGAAAAAGGTGGCAGGGGAGCAGTACTGCTGTAATGAAAACTAATCTTGAAGCTGTAAGACAACGATGAATAAAACTATCTGCTTTTTTAGAGACTATGACAAGCAACTTTAAGGACAGTGAAATGTAACAGACTGTGTCTTGGAGAGAAAAAGAAGTAATACAAAGTACTTAACCATAGCATAAAGGAGACCGAAAGCTTTAAATCCTGTAATAAGTTATGTAATTCAAGGTTCCCTTTTTTTATTAAGCATATAAAAAGCGGAGGCTGTTGAGGAGAAACTACACCACACGTGTTCTGCCGAAGGAACAGTAATCCATCCAGATTGCCACGAAAGGCAGTCTGTCCTTCTGTATTTGAAAGTTGGAGGAAGAGATTCATAGATGTTTTCAATTTAAATCTAAGAAGCTTCCCAACAAGGGTTTCGGACTGTCCAGTAATCTCTAGATCGGTTATAGGGAGTTTTGGAGTTAGAACAAAAGATGTTTGTGGTGTCAATGACACACTTTCTTCAGTTTGACTTCCCTTCTGAAATGTGGAATTAGATGATATTAAATACTGTACTGTAAAACATGGGGTAGGTACTGATGTTACACACTTGATAAACATAGGAATTTTGTTAAGAGTCTTCTGAGATATCTGGTGTAGTCAATGGAGAGAGCAGAGGCTTTTAGCCTGTGTTCAGCACATTGAGGTTAGACGGGTTTTGAGCATCAAGAGGAGCTCCTGTTGTTCTTCTACAAAGGAAAGAAGGAGACCCAGCTATATTGGGTAGCATGAATATATCAATTATCACTGTTTTACTAATAGACTGTCTAATAAACCAGCGTTAGGAAGGTGATTTTATTTCCTAGACTCTTATGATTGCGTGTTATCCCTTAGCTACAGGATTGCACAGTATTTCTGAGAAATCATATGTTCTTATGTGAAATTTGGGGAGATTCTGAACTTCCGAATATTCATATTCGGAAATTGGATTCACATTCTGAACTTGGGGAGCAAGTACCCTTTTGAGGGATCTTTATGGGAGATAACCATCAGAAGGCCTCAGTGGGTCTAAAACCAAAATATGACTGCAGCTGGGGGTCACTGGAAGGTTTAGGCTTGTATTTTGAGCTCTTCATTCTGTTCAGAAACAAAGATGATGAGGCCTTAAGCTTCCCAAGTTGACAGTCAGCTGTTTTGCATGTTTACCACAAGGTGTAGAACAGATACGCTGTCCTGGTACTGTTCACCTAGTAGTACTGAAAATAGGGATGGGCAAATAAACACATCATGATGTAATTCAGTTTATGTAAACCTCTACAAAACCAGTACATTGGGCTTTTGTAAAGCAGTGTGTTTAAAGTCACTATGTACTGGCTAAGTTAATGCATGTTACCACATTACTTGCTTTGCTTTTTCTTGTAGAAAGTAGTTGATTTGCTAAAATATTGTTGAAACAAATAGAATTATTCTGATGGATATTTCCCCTTCTTGTAAGTTCCTCTTCTCATGTATTTAGTTACCTGGCAGGAAGAAAAGAAACACATTTGCTTCAGAGAAGCAAGAGACTGGACTGCTTATCTTCAGACAAATGGTTTACCTATGATTTTGCTCGGATTTTTTTTAAAGGAAATGAAGATATTGCTAATACAGAAGGGAATGCTTTTCTCCCTCTCTTGGCTATGAGATTTGCTTATTTTCCTGTTTGTCCTTACGTTTCTGTCAGGGACTGCCAGGTGGTTTTCACTGATATTAGATTTAATAGGAAAATTCCAAACAAAGATTCTTGCCTCAACAAAATTTGAAAACCTAATTCATTTGTAACTTGATACCTACACGGATATCTCAGCTTTAAGAAACAAACACATGGTACTCTATAGCTGTTTTCTCACTGTTTAATTAATGTGTAAGCCCTCCCAGCTGCAGTGACTTCACACAAAAAACATTCCTTGGGTAACTGCATCATTCTGTCCTTGTTTTGGAGATTGAGATCCTTCCATGCGACTTTTTGTATTAATTAACATTAGTGGAGCGCAAGAGCACAATGTTTGCAAACACATAAAATCCTTTTGAAACCAGTGTTTTTAGCAGTATCACCTCATTAAGTTTCCTGAAAGTACATATCCTTATTCTGTTTTGTCAGGAACAGTAACTGCTGTATCTTAGACTTACTGCAGATTTTTGCCTTTGCGTTGGTTTTTAGAAACAAGGTACTACATGCATGTAAGCGTTGAGGTAAGGTAATCCAGATTCCAGGCTGAGGACTTTCTGTCTGGGAACAGTAAATCTGAGATATTACAAGACCTTTTTTTTTTTTTTTTCCCCTCTTATTTTGTTGTTTTTTGTGTCTGTCTGAAGAAGTCTGCCCCCCCCCCCCCCAAAATATTTTTGGCTTGTGCTAGATGGGAGTCCTTTAAAACTGCTATAACGTTAACTTATTTAAAAATTGCTGATGATGATACGTAACAAGGAGTAAATCTGAATTGGAATTATTTAAATACAAAACTGAAATCCAGTTATTTTAATAGAAATTTTACTGTAATTGGAGTTAGAACATTTTCTGCAGTTCGGATTTATTTATTTTAAAAACACCTCAATTACAAGTGCCCGTAATAGTTGTAGTATCTTGGTGGCCAGTATGAGACATTAATTTATGAAATACCCTGTTAAAACTTACTGTCAAAGACTTACGTACGTCTGATTGCCATGCAGTTACCTGACAAAAATAATGTGAGGTTTACCCTAAATTATTTGCTCAGAGCCCTGTTAACTTGAAGTATGGAAAAAAATTACTGCTATGCTGGCGAACCGCTGGTGAGACACTGTTACACCAGTGAACGCTTGGTTCATTATTGGGAGAGGTGGGGTAATAGTGCTGGCAGAAAAATGCCTTCCTTTAGCATGGAGGGACTCTGTGGTAGGTGTCTGATGATAAAGCTGTTTGTTGTGTATACAGGGCCTCAACATTTCTGAACCCAAAACGCAATTACTCTTTTTTTGCCTAGTAAAGATCTGCAAAGAAAAAGCACATGTTTCGAACAGCTAATGTTGTGATTAATGCATTTGTGTGAGTAGCTCTGGATAAAATGGAACTGTTGCTGTCGGAAGGCGTAACAGCGCATTGTGCAAATACCTAATGTGCATCCTTACTTTTAGTCTGAACAGGAAGTACGAATTACTCAGAGTGAATTTGACCGTCAAGCGGAGATTACCCGACTTCTGCTGGAAGGAATCAGCAGCACACATGTGAGTACCCCGATGGGGAAAGTCAAAATCACAGCACTTCCTAAAAATAACTACAGTAAGCTACTTGGAAACTTTGGGCTATGAGTTTTCACTTTAATGCCTTAAAGCATCAAACTACTGTGGGTTTTGTATTTTTTTCTTTTTAATTCTAGTTTAGTATCCACTGAATTTAACTCTAGTTTCCTGTTAACCTCATTGAGAATGCAGGAGCTTTCATTTTTATCCTTTAAACACAACTTCTCTTTCATCAGCTCAACTGAATGTTGAAACCACAAAAATGTGCTAAAATATTTATTCTGTTGTGGAAACAATATAGGTAAATGGCACAATGCTTGTACAGCACCTATTGTTTGTGCTCAAATATGATAGTTTTTTGTAACATTTTATCCCAGTTACCTGGTAAATCCAGGCACTGTGCCTACCTGGCATAAATCCCGATGTGCCAATATTGGCGTTAGCACCTGATTTGGAAACCAGTCTTTCTAATGCAGCATAGTACTTTTACAGACTAAAAACTTGAATTCTTTGCTGTATCACAGGCACATCATCTTCGCTGTCTGAATGATTTTGTTGAAGCTCAGATGACCTATTATGCACAATGTTACCAGTATATGTTGGATCTCCAGAAACAACTTGGAAGGTAGTAATACTGTAAAAACTTCAGGGGGAAAAAAAAAATTTTTTTTTTCTAAGTGCTTATGAATAGTAGGGAAACTGACACTGATGTAAGTGATGAACACATAAGTGTGCTGAACTGAAAGGAAATATATCTGTTCTAAGGTAATTAATATGTAATTGCCCCATGCAACTACTTCCCTAAGCCTACATGCAGCACTAATGCTTTTTGAGGGTTGAGATCTTGTATATTTGGTAATTGAGGAAGGTGAGCCCATCTAAGGGCAGAAAAAAGAATTTCTAGAGGTTTACTTTTAATCCTTCAATTGTCTTATGCTTTGTGCCTCAAAATTGCTGTGCAGTGTGGGAAAGGTTTTTGGACTGCCCCTAAACTCCTGCTACCTCTTAGGTTGCTACAAGGCACCACCTGATTTTCAATGAAACTGCATTCTCTGTTGTTAAGTGGGTTGTCAGCAACTAGGGAGAAACATACTTCATAATATCTACAAGCAGTAATCCAAAGCACTCACGTTGGAACGAGCAAGTTTGTCTAGTTTTACTGTTTCTTGGGTTTAGCGTTTTTAAAGAGAAGAAACTGACGTTAGCTTGTGCTTGTAAACCTTTTTTTGTGATTGGTGGTGACGTAGAGATCTACATGCTTACTTTTCATAAAGTTTCCCTGTTCTAATTCTTCTTCACAAATCAGCCTTTCTTAGGGTTATACCAGACCATGTTACTTAGGTGAGCATATGCATTGGAAGATTATCTGTACTTAGAAGTTCACTGTAGTGTATTCTAAGTAATTGTCTCTATAAAGTATCTCTGTTTATGTTTTTCATAACCAGGCAGTAAAAACAAAAGTGTTCTTGAGTCTTGTCCTTTTCCTGACTTGCAATTCCTGTGGCACTTGACTTCCTTTCCTCAGTTTGTTTGAATGGGTATTTTAAAGACTTCTTTTTAAAAAGTCTTTAAAACTGATTTTAAAAAAAGCTACAGCTTTAAAGTTACGTTCCATTGGAAGAAATATTCAACTATAGAATTTGACAGCGCATAAATGCAAGTTGTAGAATTGAAAGCTTGAAAATAAACATTTACTGGATTAAGGACAAGCGCCTCTTAAATTAGAAATTAAATGAAGTATATTTATATAACTATTTTGAGAGGATGTTTTAAAATCTGTACTCTTATCCTAGTATATTTACCAAACAGAAAGCTTTAAGCATAATGCCCTTAAGCTAAGGAAGAACATATGCCTCTCTAAAATCTTTGCTTTAGCATGTCCAGAACAGCTGTTTTCGTTTAAAATTTATGTAAACTGCTACCAGGTATAAAAACATGTATTTGAAGAAAATACTGCCTTTAGGAAAACAGAAGGATGTATCTTTTATGTGTCTGTGATCTGATTAGTATTTTTGATAAAATTACTATGACTGCTAAAAGACCAAAAGCATGGAAGCTTTGCAGAATCCTAAATGCCTCAAATAGCCAAAAGTTTCTCTACCTATGTGGATTAAAACAGTAGTGGTATTAAATCTCGGGCGTCTTTCCTTCCTCACGCACAGAAGTCCCACTGAACTACAATGGAGAGCACTGGGATAGGGTCTCGCATTGTGCTCCTTGTTTTGGTAGAGTTCCTCAGTTTATAGGCGTATGGTGCATAGCACTTGCATTACATTAATGCAGGTGAGCAGGATATGTGTAGTGTTCTTCCTGTGTTACATGTAGGCAGATACAGTACTGAATAAATAGCTTAGGTGGCTCAGCTAGGTTTTGGTTGCATTTGCCAGCGCTCCGTGGGTTAACAAGGGTCATATAGTGCTGGGTTACATGTGCTCTTTTTGCACATCTAAGAATGACATTGTGCCATCTTCTCATATGAAAGCCAAGAGCTGTGAGGGACTTAATTTTGTTCTGAGATCATTGGTGAACCAAAGGTGTTCAGCCTCTAAGTGGGATAGTTGGTTGCTTGAAACAGAAACCTGGTTCTCAGTGATCTTAGTCGATGCATGTTATGTTTTACCTGGGTCAGATTCTAGGGCATAAACCCTAACCAGCTTCACTATTCAAGTTCCAAAGCTGAGCACAGATTCTCCTGGTGTACTCTCCAGTCAGCTGTAGGGAAGGTGGGGGGAAAACTTGTGCTCAGTTGTCTCTTTATAAATAGACATGGGTTTATGGATGTTTCTCTTCAAGGCAGCATCAGCTACATATCCTCTGCTGCCTCCACTTCCTGTGGGGTTGCTTAAAAAAATCAAATCTCCCAGGTTAAAATCACTCTCGTCTTTTTTTCTTAGTTCTTGAGAATGAACTAAACAAATCTATTTCAAATATCCTGATAGTCTGGCTTTTTTTTTTTCTTGCTGATAACTGCTTTTACTTTGAATTTTCTCAGCTTCCCTGACAGCCAAGCCTAAGCTTTGGCATCATTATTTTTTCAAATTACCCTTTACTAGTCCCCTACTCTACAAGCTGTGAAACTCCTACTACTCAAGTGTTCAAAAAAAATCCCAGGCAACCTCTGTATAGCTGAGGCTTTCCAGTAACGTGGCAACATATGGCTCTGCAAAAAGAGTGAGACTTAATGCTTTACTGATTGAGAGAGCGGTTATAAAGCTTTGGCTTGCTTTTCCAGTAGTTGTATGGACCAGTGACCCTTTGAACTGAGCAGAATGATTTACAAGTAATTACTGTGTGTTGTGCTTTAACCCCACTGAGCCTCACAAAGCTACTTGATCACTCCCCCCTCCCCCCCCCCAGCGGGATGGGGAAGAGAATTGGAAGGGTGAAAGTGAGAAACTGTCTGTCTCGCCCACGAGTTAATAGGTAAAGCAGAAGCTGCACATGCAAGCAAAGCCAAACAAGGAATTCATTCCCAGCTTCCCATCAGCAGACAGGTGCTCCCCAGGACAGCAGGGCTGTAGCACGTGGTTTCCTGGGAATGTAATGGTTACCTGGGAAGACAAACACTGTCATTCCAGACATCCCCCTGCCTTCTTCCTTCTCCCCCCAGCTTTACATGCTGAGCATGATGTCGTATGGTGTGGGATACCCCTGGGGTCAGTTGGGGTCAGCTGTCCTGGCTGTGCCCCCTCCCAACTCCTTGTGCCCCCCCAGCCCATTGCTGGTGGGGTGGGGTGAGAGGCAGAAGTGGCCCTGGCTCTGTGTGAGCCCTGCTCTGAAACCATCCCTGGGTTATCAACCCTGTTTCCAGCACAGATCCAAACCATAGCCCCATCCCAGCTACTATGAAGAAAATTAACTCTACCCCAGCCAAAACCAGCACACTCTGTTAACAGAGAATAGGTTTAGCAGTATACTAAACAGTAATTTAGCAATATTGAGAAACAGCTGATTGTCATTTAAAATTAAATCCCTCTGCCAGCTAATCAAGTAACAAAGGCACAGCTGAGTTATCCTTAGAAAAATGTGGGGTCTAGCTTTTCCTCCCTTTGTTCTGCTCATTTGATTTGCTCAGGAAACATGATGAACTCATTTGAAAAACTAATCTGGCACATGAAGAAAAAAATGTTTTTGGTGGAGTTGCAGTCTCTTCTTGGTGAGTTGAACCAGCTCTTTATGATCAAATGAGGTCAAGGTAAGCCAGAGGGGGAAGTGGGCCTTCCTTCTTTTGATGGTAGTAAACTGCTAACTAAACTCACAACAGTCTCCTGAAAGTACCTGATTTTCTATATGCAGTTCAATCTATCTGTAAAGGGGCTAGTTCTGTCCTTCACAATATACTCCTCCTGTTTGTCATCAGTCCGATATAACAGATACAACTGCAAGGTGAACATGTTTGTCAAGCTGTTCTGAAGGAAATTGGGCAATCTTCTTGATTTTTGTTAGATTGTTGAATCAACTCAAAAAGGGGGGGGGCAATATATGAATATATATATATATATATATATATGTTTCATTAACATCCCAGATGTTTGTGAAAAAGCATCTGTGTCAAAGGGAAGTTAAGTGTGGGAACTGACTGACTAGTTGATGTGTAGACTGGCCGAAAGAATGGAAGGAAATGCAGCTACAGTTCCATGTCACCCTGACTCAGTCTGACTCCTGCCTGCTGACCCTTTTTCACTGCATCAGCTCTGCCACTTTTCAAAACCTTCAATGACCTGCTTTTAAGGTAGAATCAGACGAGCATTGGAACAAAGGCAGGCAGCAAAGATGACAAGGAATGACTACATCAACTGCTAAATAATTAAGTTTAGTCTGCCATGGAACTGCATCCCAGGATGTAGGGCAGAGTGATGTGAGACAGTGACCCAATCTCACAGCTCATCATTGCCCCCCATGCTGTCCCATTCCTCTTACCCCATTGCCCCAAAATCTCTTACTGCTTTGCTTTCCTCTCTGCTCCTTCCACTTTTCAGCCATGTTATTCTGTCCTTTCCCTTGTATCTGCTCTGGCTCTCATGACAGTTTTTTTGTGATTTGGCTCATTAACTTAGTAGATGATTGTACACTTTTCCTGTTGTCCCCCCCTTTTTTTTTTCCCAGGCAGGTTAATGAGTTGAATTGACTTCATGGAAGGGTCTGGCAAATGCTGCAGCTGGCACAGAACAAGCAGCAGCCTGACCTAGAAAGGAGGGGCTTAAGCTGATATAAATTCATCTTTCATATAGCAAATACTTTTGTTTTACAGCATGCAGTTAGCTGAATCGACAAACTCATTTAGATTACAAAAATAGTTGTGGGTTTTTTCTTCTTTCAGAGGGAGGCTGTGTTTTTAACCTGTGTTATGTTTCCCTGATCTGGTTCACCCCCACAATCTTTTGTTTAGCCACGTAATTGAGGAATGAGTGGGAGGAGGTGGAGGCTACTTCTACTGGCAGAGCTGTCAAAAGAAATGTTTATTAAAATACAGTCTGAATTAAGTCTGACCAACAGTGTTTTCCTGGGTTTGCCTTTTTTTTTTTTTTTGAGGCAATTATCAAGTTTTTTTTTATGGTAGCAATATTTCTTCTAAAGTATATTGGTTTGATTTATACTACAGGTCAGGAACAAGTATCTTTAGGTTTATACAAATACCAGTGCTAGATTTATACTACAGGTCAGGAACAAGTATCTTTATTTAGGTTTATACAAATACCAGTGCTGTTCTATTGCTGCTGTCTGCTGGTGTTTATTCTGTAGTTGATGGAAGCAAGAATACTAATTTAGGCATGGATGCATGTGTAACTCCCCATGTAGAACTGATTCACTCAGAAGTCTTTTCTTTTTGTTTTCTCCCGCAGCTTTCCATCAACTTTCCTCTCTAACAATAATCAGTCTTCCTCAACTCCTGTGCAGAGTGTTTCTACTCCCTCAGTCTTGGCCTCGGCCTCTGCTTCATTGCCTTCAGTAAGCAATTCAATAGTTACTTCAGGCATCAGTGAACTGAAGTCGTCCAGTGGCAACAGGAAAGCTAGAGTTCTCTATGATTATGATGCTGCAAACAGCAGTGAATTATCACTACTTGCAGATGAGGTAAGAGGTTTTTTTATGTAGCTTGATTATTTAAAAGTAAAATCAGAATGCTTGTGACTAGCCAGTTAAGATGTGCTACATCAAGAGATCTAGTTAGTTGATTTTTTTTTTTTAATTAAACTTCAGTAGTGCTCTTAGAGTGCTGTCCTGTACCTGTATACCCTAATATGCTATAGTGAGACTTCACATTTGTTACACCAGCTCAGCTTGTGAAAACATTTTCTAGACAATCAAGATGCAATTCTGCTGTCATCTTCTTACCACACCTTTAGCACTGTTATTGATGCAATTAGTCTTTCAAACATTAAATATTACAATTTGGGAAGAATGTGAAAATACAACCGCTTCTTGTTTTGATGGTGGTGGTTATACTGTGTTTGTTCCTGTTCCAGTTGATTTGCACTCTTGAATTGCACGGAGAGCCCATACAAAGCAGGTGGAGATACGCAATGAAGCGGGGTGCTGGAACAGAGTTCCACCTAGTAATGTGACTGTAGCTTAGCCCTGAAAAAGACCCTCCACAAAAAAGTTTTTCAGGCTTTTTGGTTTTTTAAATGTGCATTACTTAAATAATTCTATTTGACTTTTTTCTTACCTAGACAGTGACTTAGAAGCTGTGGCCTAAAGTTTTCTGTTGAGGTGTAGCACATCAAGGCCACCCATCTTTCTACCAGGCACCTGAAGATCCAATGAACTTTCTTTCAGATTTCTTGTTTAAGTTGATGGTGATCTACAAGATTTATAGATTAAAAAAAAAATAGAAAAGAAAGAGTAATTAATAGAATTTCATCAGAAAAGAAGGGACTTTAAAATATGCTACTATATTTACTTCTTTTCCATGGACCAGTGAAATAATTTTTATGAGCACTAAGTTATGTTCCATGGATGCTTATATTAAATGCTCTATTTACCTTGGTTAATCTCAGTTCTAAGGCCTTGGAAATCACATGAAGGTAGAGTGTATTCTTTTTCCAGGCAAGGCAAGGTTATAATAATGTGTTTCTGTTTTTTAGGTGATAACAGTGTACAGTATCCCTGGCATGGATTCAGACTGGCTGATGGGTGAAAGGGGAAATCAGAAAGGCAAAGTGCCTATTACTTATTTAGAACTGCTAAACTAGATGGTTGGCCTGAATAAAGACTGTCAATTATGGTGACACCATATTTATATACAATTAATGTTATGTAAGCAGGTTTAAGTGTCTTCCATGTTATTGTCTTAAAGGACAAATACCAGCCATTACAAACTGGCTTTTCTGCCAGCTCGGTTGCATAGTAAATACTCTATTCAAACTTAATGCGTTTAAAGCTTTTACTTCATGTGCCAAGAACATGTTTCCTACAGATTTGTTTCTACTGAAGTTTTCACTAATACAAGCTTCTACTTTTGAGTAATCTAGATTGAAAGCAGGAGGTACTGTTTTCTACTGAAATTTTTCATTAATGGCAAAGCTTTTCTTCACATAAAATAAACTTATTGTGAACTGATGCAGGTGTAATGCACATTATTTGAATAACCAAAACCAAACATGAAACATAAACCTTAAAAACGTCCACATGGCTCTGTTCCCAACACGGGGAGTACAAATGTGCTGAGGGACCTGTGGTTATCTGCTGAGTAATGTGTGCATTTAATCACCTTTGAAAAATGAAAATGGTTGTTTCCTTTCTGTTGAAAATTTAAGGCAAATTGCTAGTATGTTGAGACTTTAAACTGCACCGAGGTGGATTGACACAAGCTACTGACATATGTTCTGACTTGTTTTTAATCTTGCCTTGTATTTTTTCCCTTTAACTGCTTTCCAGAAAAGAGGCTAATTCAGTTTGATTAGTAATTATTAAGATTCTTTCAACTGCAAATCAGCCTTTATGTTAAATTAAACACTGTGTTTTGCTAACCAGATATGCAGTCTCCCTACATTTAAGCAGTTCTATAGATGAGCATACATTTGTTCAGATTATAGGTTCTAAGGAAAATCTGAGTCCACAATTCTTACGCAACAGTTTGTCTTGTTCTGATTGGATTCAATTAGCATTAGACTTTTTTGTTTTGCAAGAGGACCTCCTCTAAATATGTGGGAAGGGAAAAAAATGGTTTGAACCTGAAAGTGGTTTAACAAAGGTAGCATTATTTGCAAATAGCATATTTTTTTCCTAAACATTGCACCCTTTAATGGTTCATAAATAGCAGATTTTTAATGCTGTAGAAAGATTAAAAGGATAGATTGAGGGGAAATTTTTTCTTAAGTTCCAGTATATTTAATTAATTGGGTTGGACTGGTTGAAGAAAATTGCTTCCATTGGGAAGGGAATTATTCTCCTTGCAGAAGATGTAACTTTGACAGAAGTCCACTTTAGCTCTCAGGGAACACTGGTACCAGGTGCTTAGCTAACTGCTGCTGATCGGCAATTTGGTTTGCAATGGGAATTCTTTAAAGAATTTTTAACATTGTCATTGCAAACATGTAGCGATGAAGCTTTCAGTGATATGAATTACTTCAGTGAGATGGATAAAACTGTATTAGTTTAGGTGATGTGGTTGTTTAATTAAAAGGTGATGATTTTTATTTTCAATTGCACTTGCAGAAATAGTCTCTCTCATTTTTAGAGTGCAGAGGTTACATTAAAACAAATACATTGAGTTGGTTCATCAATTGCAACCTTCTTGGGGTAACTACTAAGAAAGTCCTAGATTTATTCAGTCTGTTAAATTGAAAGGTTAAGGAAACAATAGTAATAGTTACTGCTGAGTTAGAAATAACCATGAATAATTCAAGATGCATACAATAATATTAACAGGAAGATAAAGCCCTACAGTTTAGAAGGAAAAAGACTGCACACTTTAACCACAGTGGTGGTCTTCTCCAGTCCTTTCTAATGTGAACTGCCATCAAATGTGTTTAAATTCAAATCAGTATTATTCATTTGACTTAATTTAAAGACTATTCGAGGATACGTATGTAAAATAATTAACAAAATGTAATTGACTCTTTGCTGTACTGGACAGTTTACTTCCTATTTAAATGCAATAAAGTGTTACAGAGCAGCATTTGAAAAGATGATGGGGGTCTAGTGAAATATAAGCAGTACAGCTATGTGAAGGCAACATTTGGTAGCAGTCAAAATTACTTTTTTTATATATCAGCAGCTTAAGCTATGTGCGAGAGAAATTGCAGTTAACCCCTTAGTCTAACAAAACTGCAAATCCATATTCTCAGTTCACTCTGTTTCTGTTGAATTTCAAACCAAAAGTAATTTTCCTTTTAAGTAAAGAAAGTTGTTACTGTTTTCTTTCAACTCATCAATCTTGAGGCTCTCTGTTGTACCATTGAGAAGAGAAGCTGGTAGAAAAGTGCTCGTTTAACACTGGTATTAAATTGAATAGAACTTTAGTGCAGGTAGTTCCAAAACTCAGCCTCTTTAAATGTCATTTTGTGGGGAACTTTCAAACAAAGATTGACTGGAGTTCTTTGGTTTTGCTTTCTGACTCAATACTTTTTGCAGCAAACATGAAAGTAACTGAAGTTGGCTTTGGGTCTCATTTATTTGGTTAACTCCATGTTTTCTTAGAACAAGCTTTATTGGTTGAAAGAAAAGGGAAAAGGTAAACCAGGCCAGAGACACCCTATATGAAGGTTCCAGACATTTGGGAAATCAGATTTCAAACATGAAAAACAATGTAGAATATGCATTAACTTGTAGTTAATAAATGGTTTGGCAAGATAAGTGCAATCTGAAGTGATACCTAAGGATGTGCGCATGGGGGGGTAAATTCTTCCATTTCTGTTCAATGCATGCTTTTTTTTCTATATTTACTGGCATTTTACTTCATTTTTCTAATTAATGCTAAGGTTTTGGACAACTTCAACCAGAATAGCCATCCCTTGTACACTCTGTAACAAACCTGAGCGAGTTTTCATCAAAGATTATCAGCCTTTGTGGCAGATGGGATAATGTACAGCAGCATTAGTGTGAGTAAATGAATGCTTTTAGAAAACTAAATACTAGCTTTAAATAGTTTTTACCATAATTGCTGCTTTTTAATGCTTTCTTAGTCAGGCTAAGCCTGAGAAGTAGTTCCTACTGATTCTTAACAGAGACCCTGTTTTGGACTTCTTGCAAGCCGTGAGATTTTTATAATTGTTATATTGCTTCTGTTTTTTTCTAGAGTAGTGTTGTATCTTGGAGCAGAATTCTCTACCATATGGTAATTTTGGCTGCAGGTAAAACCATCAGTATATAGTGTCTTAATTCAGGCAAATCTGTGTGGGAAGGTGGAGGGAGGAAAGAAATGTATCCATGAAGTACATCACTGTGCAAAGACACCAAACTTAGGATGGAGCTCTGCCCAAAGCAATTAGTCTTCTGAAATGCAAGTGTAATTAGCCCACAAACAACACTGTGTTCTTACAGCCCTGCTGCCTCTGGGATTGGAGCTAGCATCTCTGGATCTCACATACAGTATGTGAATTAGCATGCTGCCATATTCATTCTTACAGTGTCACTAGCTCAAGTACCTCTCTAACGTGCAAATTATTGAACATTATGGCAGTTGCAAGAAACAATAGAGTTAAGCCTGTATATTCTATTTGTCAGGATATCCCATAGCTTTAAGGAACACTGTAAGGAGAGTGTCTGTCAATGCAGATACTGTAGCAGCAGAATAAAGCAGTAATATGAAGGTTTGAAAAACATGAATTTTAATAGCTGTAGGTCCTCTGCTAAAACAGAATTTGAGAGAATTACTTACAATCTGCTTAGGTAACGACCATCAAGTCCACATCCAACAGAAGCTTCCAAAAGATGGTTGTGATATACTGGGGAAAGACAAGCAAATAGAAAATGCCCGAATGTGAAACCTAAAGATATATTGACAAAACCATGCAAGTAATTGGAGTTTATATAAATGTTTAGCATATGGCTTACAGTAAGTAACCACTGGAAAAGTATAGGTGTAGTCTGGAACAAAACATTGGCAGAATACATGACAGTAATTCAGATTAAATACTTACATATGGTAGTTGTAGCTTAGATTTTTTTGGATGAACGTAGCTGTACAATGGGGCCCCAAGTTTGGCCACAGGCTGCAGCTTCATAATTGCGATTTGCTGCATTGATCTCAGTAGAAGAAACATAGCTGACAGTTCCGCTTTTAAATCTCTCCCAGGGAAGAGGTAGAAATAAAACTGTTTTGGTTCTGCTATCAATAATGCATTTAGAGTTTAATCTGGGAATTAATTGTAAGACATCAATAGTTTAAATGAGATTAAATATAAGTCAATTCCTGAATCTTTGGTTATCAGCACTGAATAATGGCCTCTTAGATCTCAACTCAGCTCTCTTTGGAAGATAGTGCAAGAGTGACCTGAGGTGTATTGTAGGAGCCTAGGTGTGATAATATACGGAAAATTAGTTAATTTGCCTCTATAGTGCTTCAGAATGATGAGCTATACAAAAACTTGATGTAGTATATGCAACTTCAATGCATCTGTGTAGAACATGGCTTTTCATACATTACACCTGGCCTTTCCAGTCTCCTCTTAAAAGAATGCTTTCTACCAAGCAACTTCATTGAAGTTCATTCTGAGTTTGACAAACCTTTTCTGTCCACCGTGGTAGTTGCACTGATGCATCCATAGAGCCACTTTTAACACCAACTGTCATTTTAATATCCCATGACAATGCTTTTTACTATTGTCTCAATCAGTCATGCCACAAAATAAGCATCAGAAGCACAACATATGTAACTGATTTTTGCCAGAAGATTATGGTCACGATTGCTTGGTTCCAGCAACAAGTTTCTGCTGTCAGCAGTCTGTCCATCTGGCTTTTAGACTTGGCAACAACACAGACATTATAATGATGTTCCCTTTCAAGCACAGGCATTTGAGAATACATGCTGACTCCAACAAGTACCGGTAATTAGACAGTCCTATTAAATACAAGGCACTATGCAAGGTTCCCTAGCAGAATCCGCTGGGGATATGGGTTGCTTCCTAATGGCTCTGCTCTTTCTTCAGAAGTCATTATACCTTTAAATATTAAGATGCCCATGTTAAAATTTAAGGTTTAGTATGACATGAAGCTTCCTTTATATAGAACTTTTGTAGCATAATGCCAGTAATTACTGGAAGATACATTTAAGACCTAATATATTGAACAGAACCAAATTAGCGGTGTATTTTTAGATTAGTGGTGCCTAAAGTCTGGGTTTCTAGGAATCTGTCTGGCCACACTATGTCATCTGTCTTACAAAGAAAAACAGGAGAATTACTCTGTCTGGTGGTACTGGATACAGAGATGCCTTGAATTTATGTTTTGCTTTGTTTGTCTTCCTTTCTTAGCTTACTCCCAGCTCTGACCCTTCTGTGAAACTGGCCATCAAAGCTTTCAGAAAACTCCCCTCCCAAAACAAATTCAAGAAGTAAATAAGCAGCTCAAGAAGGCAGGAATTCCTAAAGACTGCAGTATTGGAAGAAAGCCCAAGTACAATCTGTTGTGGATTTGTGAGAGAGCAGTGAAGGACAGGGGGCACGTGCACCAATCAGCAAGATAGGTGAATGATAAATTCTTCCTCACAGTGTATGTATAGTACAGAAAGTTCCTCTAGTGCAGGATGTAGTCTCCTACATCCATACAGATCTGTAGGTCAAACCTAGAGGAAAACTGTATTTAGGACTGACTTTGCTGTACATCAGAGGATTCCTGTCAGCTTTGGTGAGGGATGAACTGGTCTGGTAGCTTACTGATGGTCTAACTGTGGTAGGCCTGATCTTTACTCATGCATGTAGCATCGTAGGCCAGGGATTTATATATGATGACTTAGGAAAGCAAATTGGGCAGGATTGGCCTCATCTGTATTTTGCACAGTGAAAATGTGGGTAGTCCATATTTTACAAGGAGCTGGCATGGGCTTCCTGAATGATAGAGCACACCAAGAATATATTGCAATTTGGAAAACATAAGGACAAATATAAAACTTGTTGGGACTTAACACTGGCTATGTCTGTACTGTGCAAATGCCTTGTCTGGGATTTCAGAATCAAAACTATTATTCACTGTAAAGAATTTTAGTACAGGTGTACACATAATACTGTCGGAATCGATTGGAATAGTTGAACTGTGCTTCATCTGACCTTGAAAGCTGGGAGGGCTTAAAACCGGACATTGTGAGATAGATTATTGGTCTGGGGTTTAGGCCAGGTTCTGCAGCACCACGGAATTGTATGGGAACAGCAACAGACTGCTGCTTCCTTTGTTTTCATTTTAAACGCCCCAAGAATTCACCACAGAGAGGCACTCATGACAGCCCACAAATGTGAAAGGCTTATGAAACAAATGTTCTCCATTCAAAAGACATCATATTACTTCTCTCACTCAAATTTCTGGCAGGAGTCCCATTAATAATTTTTGTGCTTCCACCTAGAAGGAACATGCCAAAATATTCCCATCTGTATTCAGCACAAAATACTTGCGCCTAAAGGGAAACAGAGTTTCAGTTCCCCAAGAATGGAGACTGAAATTGTCAGTGGAAGGTAGTGAAGCCCTGTGAAATTCTGCAGTGCAACCTGGTACCTTTTAATCCATCTTTCAGAATTTGTGGAACATCTCGACCTAGCCGTGCAACTCTACATTAAACTTAGAGCAAAAGGACTTAATGTTTAAATATCCAGTCAGTAGCTGATGAGAATATGTTGTTGGCTTCCTTTATCCCAATTCAAGTCTTTTAGAGGGTCAGGTAGTCATCTGGTCTGAAATAAATATTTCTGGGAAAGGGAATAAGGTTAGCAAAGCCCCATCACCTGCAAACAAACCAAGGTCTACTGGAATTTTGTTTAACAAAAACTCCTGTGAGAGTTAGTAGATGATGTTTGTCCTGATATGAGATGATGGGAAGTTAGTCATTGCTTCTCTGGCACTGTGGTTACAAGTGCGTCTAAACAAGGACTGTGGAATTAGGCTATCTTATTTTCCATGGACTGCCAAATGTATATATTTATTTAGGGTCAAGGCCTACTGAGTCCTGTGAGATGAGAGTTCAATCCCCATATCTCAGACCTACTTGAAACCGTTTTAGTGTTTTGCTCCATTTCATTCACCTTAAGCATTTACAAATTGCTGAAAAGCCTTGCTAAACGTGGCCTGCAGCTCAATCCTGATCCATTTCCTTTAAGTAGAATTCCTAGCCGGCTATGTTCTAATAGAATGGGCTGTAACCAATTAATCACACAGCTATTAATGGCAGTACAAGGCAGTACATTGCAAGCTTGTTAGTTTCACTTAGCCATGCGAATTTGTGTTTGGTGAAAATGCAAAGACATCAGTCAAGCTGACAGACACAACCCCAGTTGTCTTCTACTCTACAGCCCTTAGCATTGTTCAGTGACATGGAGCATTCAGCACAGCATCTGGCAGTGGGAAACCCCTCCAACCAAAATGGGCAGCTCGGTGAATTCTGTACCTTAGCTGAGGGAACGGCAAGAAAATGTACCATGAATGCAAACACTACTGTATGAGCATTACGCCTTTTATAAATAGTTTCCTGCCAGAAGTGAACGATAGGAAACACATTAGCATGGGGAGCTTGCATGCAGTTAATAATCTGAATGCTAAAAAATTTTTTCCTCCTGACAGCATGGAATTGTTTTATAAATTTTTTAAAAATGTGGAATAGGTGTTTGACATGAGCGATTAAGGGAAGCTATTTAGAATTGCAAAATGAATTAAAGCTTTAAAATGTCTTTACACAGTTATAGGCAGAAGCAAAAGTATTGGAATTGGAATAATGAGATAGGAAATTGCTTCTTCAAAAGGAGAAACATTTGAAACCAGAAATAATCTTCCAATTTTACTTCTCTGAGTTAAATTGCTTTTAATTCTAGATACTCAACAGTGATGTTGATATACATCAGGAGTCTTTCAAATGGGGGAGGGGGGGTGTATGTTAGAAGTTTTTGAAATGTTGAAATCCCCTTTTTGGAGAGTTTTGGGAAGTTATGTTTTATGCATCTTTGGAAAAAGGAAAGGTCAATGCCACTGAGGCTTAATTTCACATTTCCCACATCAACCTTTACATGCCATCCAGTGGAAATAGCTTTGGTGTTTCTCCATTGAGAGTCTTAAGCATCTAGGAGAGTTCCTAGGTTTCTGATCCTGTGCCCCCTGCAGAGAAACTATTCATCATTTTCAGTGCAATGCCTGCATATTGCTGATGGTGAACTTCCTTTACAAGGTGAGTGTCCTTGTCTCTGTTCACCTGGGAGAAGCTGCAGCACAGAAATGGGGGATGATTCATCCATGTTGTCTTAGGGATGTGGCGATTGAGCCTACTGTTTCCTGATGGCTTGTGCCTTAGTCATATCCTCCTGTAAAGGTTGGCTCAGAGATGACCTCGCCAGGGCTGTGCTCACATTTTGTATTAATAGTAAAAGCAGAAAAAATACTTCAAACTGCATTGATTCTCACTCATTGTCCTGAAGGGAGACCCTGACATTATTTTATCATTTTCCAAAATGCTCATTTTGCTCTGTTGCTTTGGTTTTTGGACAGCCTGTTTAAAAAAAAAATAAATTGTTCAGCACCAGTTGTGAGGTCTGGCAGCCACCCGGGGAACACAGAAGCAGACAGGGTCCAACCTGGATCAGAACAGACAGATTTGCCCTGTGCTAATAGAATAACTGCTAGTGTCAACTTAATAGGGATTTTTTTTTTCCTGTCAATTCAAAGCTTTCTAGCTTTTTTAGATCTCTAGATTTTAATTTTAAGATGCTTCTAGAGACACGAGTATGTCTCTCAAAAGCAGTATACAGTGACTCTAGTGCATCAGGTGAAGATACACAAGTTACCATGGCTACCCTAAGGCTTTTCCAAGTTGTGCTTGACTGAGCTCACACAGCTGGTAGCACTTGAGTTTGCGGCAATGAATGACAGGAACCAAAAGGCGGGCTGGGTTCTGCTTCCAGCAGACCTGCTCCGGTGCTGTACTGCTGGAGTCCGAAGTGTCTCTGCACCGTTTGTGCCGCAGGAGATGGCTGCTTGGAAGTGCAGATTCTTCCTCCCTCCAGCTTCCCAGACAGGCTCAAACCCCGCTGTTACTGGTGAGCGAGAAGGTAAGAGGTTGTAGGGCTACGGATGGTGAGAAATGAATGATTAGAAAACAAAAATCCAAATTCCACCTGTTGGTGTCCAGTGGAAACCCTGTGGTTCCAGTTGCAATCCCAGTCAGGATCGTTAGGTAGCATGTGTTTGCTAATATGCTGAGAGGCTTGGGGAAATCTGTGGTAACAAGGGAGGAAGATAAAGCCTTCTGATAATCATGTTAATACTGTAAAAAAGTCTGTAGGTCACACTTTTTTTAGTTTAAGACATGCTTAAGGATAAGTAGTGTTCAGCTAAATTTGGCATGGAATGCCTGACGGAATACATGAAGAAACTCGTGAAGATTAGAAATGATGGGAATTTGGTTGAACGTGAGTTCATGGACAGGGTATGATGGGCTAGACTGTCTTTAAAGCACTGTAGAATTTGACTGGAGAGGTGTTTAAGTTTTGGTGCCAGGTGAATATTGAGCGGGTGTGCAGGTAGTTTCATTTAATTCTCCTGGAGACTTCAATCACTATGTATGTGACACTTGTTTAGATGGTAACTCTTCCTAAACTGGACGTTTCCAGGCACTTTCTGTCCCAACAACCCCTGTAGGCTACCGCTTCACTGACCAGAGAGGACCTGAGCCAGTGGCATGAGTTCCTGTGCTCCACTGAACTGCTCTCAGCTTATGCAAAATCCTGCATGTTTTGAATCTAACCTTTATTTGCTCTAGTTTAAAAAAATGCTGATGTCTCTGTTCTTTGCACCTCCAAGGTATAGCATACTTAGGAGTCTGACTCCAGAAAACCTTTTGAATGTGCCAATATGAGTAGGATGGTTTGTACATTCAGATTATGTGTATTTGTAAGGTCTTTGCTGGATGGAATCAAATGCTAGCTGCTTTGCAGTGGTAACCATTTGGAGAAAAAAGTGGAGAACAGCGTGTTATTTTAGCCCACTCTGTGGCACTGCTGCCAAACGCTGATTCTGTCTCAATGGTGACTACTGTAGTTGTTTGTCATCCTAGCAGTTCTGCAGCAAAAATCAGTGTAACAAATATGCTAAATATGATTTTTAAAACCACACAGTAGGGTCATGAAGAACGGTGACAAGGGTGTCCATCCTTAAATGTGTGTCTGCAGGGATCAGGTGCTGTTCTTTGTCAAATGGCTGTGTTCAGAGGAAGGGAGACTTGGACTGGGGTTGGGAAGGGACGCAGTTTGATTGTCTGCATTAGTGTTTTGGTTCACAGTGGGAGCCTGCTTTTGATATGAACCTCCCAGTTGTCCTTGCTTAATGTTCATGTCATCGTGGCGTTAAAGTATGTGATCTGGATACCTTTAACGTGAAATGAAAGCAGGAGATGTTTCCTAGGAGCACACCTAGAATGTCCTATCAGGTGGATGTTGGATTCTCAGCCCCAGCTCTCTTGCTCTGTAATCTTCTCCCTCTGTGCCACACTAATGTATGCAGAGGTGGTGAGTGTGCTGA
The DNA here is from genome assembly GCF_000687185.1 of Egretta garzetta. Classification (NCBI taxonomy): domain Eukaryota; kingdom Metazoa; phylum Chordata; class Aves; order Pelecaniformes; family Ardeidae; genus Egretta; species Egretta garzetta. The sequence goes on along the minus strand of NW_009259047.1, from coordinate 1,013,321 downwards.
AGAGTGTTGAAAACTCTCTTCAGAAAGTCTCACAGCTCTCTGAGCCTGGATTAAGGTTTTTACCTGAGTTTTTAAAGCATTCTTGAAATGATACCGCTTTAAGCAAGATCATAACTTTTGCTTGTTTCAGTAGCATTCAACACAGGCAAACAGCCTCCCTTCTCCTTGGAGACAGCCAATTACCATAACTAGCACGCTTTAAAAACCACTTAAAATGCCAGCATCTTCACAGTGTGCTCCTGTGTCAACAGAAGACCTTAGAGGTATGCTGGCAGGCTCTGCCCCTTGGAAGGCTCTTCCTCCTTAGGGTGAGGCTTAGGTGTGTTGCTCGGTGCCTGAACAAGAGGAGGTTGGTAATAGGCAACTTCACTGCAGGGCCATTTGTTTATGCGCCTTTCTATATACAGAATTTGTCTACTAATGACACAATTCTTACCTGGATGGTGAACTTCAGATTACATGAACACTGTTGACTCTGCCACAGAAATTAATCCAGGGAGTTTTTCAGTGGCTGTTTCAGTAGCCTGTTTCAATAGAGAGTTTATACACTAATACTGTCATTATAACAAGTAACCCATGAGAGATGTCTGTAACCGTGCAGCTCCAGTGCAGACATATCTGCCATGCTTGTGTGATCTTCTTGGTCTAAATGGCTCTTTTCTCCATCCTTGGTTGACACTGTTAATGCTCTCAACTTGGGGTGAATTGATGATGAAGTGATGCCGTCCCTCTGATTTTGTAACCAAAGATGCAAAATTAAACTGGGGTAAAATTTCTCACTGAGTACAGATCCACAGTGTGTAAAGCAATGATCCTTGTGAGTACATTTTAAAGGAATAATTATCTGCTAAAAAGGAAGAGGGATGTGATGATGTGTCTCAACTTAAACCCAGAGGTACTCGGGCTCACGAAACCTGTAAGGGGGAGGGTGCTAGCAGAGCCAGGCACTGCCTGTGTGTACTGAGCAGCATGGGTATGCCCAGAGCAGGGTCGATCCTTGTCACCACGCTCCCAGCCCGAGCGGGACCCAGCTGGGGTTCAGTTCCAGAAAAGGTGAGAAATGGGGGAACAAATGCTCCTAGTATTACTAAATTATGTGGCTTTCCAGTGCTGGTACATGCACAAATAGTGAACAGAGCAATGCTCATGTTAGGTGAGTTTCACTTTCACAGAGATAACTTATGGCAATCCCCAGCTGTTACAATGATAAATGATGATAAATGAAATAGTTTCACGGTGAAGAAGCTGTCAGTAAACTAGGAAAAGGGTGAGCCGGGGAGGCTGCAGCTGGCTAGAGCTGAAGCTGTGCACAGCTCTGAAGCTTAGGACAAGCAAACTGCAGGTCTCTTTAGACTTTGTTTCTTTTAAGTAAAAAAAGGTAAGAAAAGCCTACTCTTATACCCGCTTCCTTACATGAGTCGGGCTCCCAGGTCACCTTAGGAAAATGCATCAATGTCAGCCTGGCATTAATCACTTTCCTCAGCTGCTGTGGAGAGCTTTGTGGTGTGGCCAGTGCTGCCGGCGGGAGCGAGGAGCAGCCAAGATGGCGCCGGGCAGCCTGCAGCAGGGCTGCAAAGGAGTGCAGATAAAAGTCGCTCCCGCTCTTTATATATACACACACCTCTTCCTGTGGGTGTCAGATGTCCTCTAGTATTTGTTTCATGGCAATATGTGCTTTGCCTGATGGCAGGATCCACTTTTTGTTCCGGTGATGCAGAAGTGATCCGTGAGGCTTATTTCTTGGCCTGGCAAATCAGTTTGAGGGCCAGTGACAGCTGCCACGCTTTTCTTTGGGAAATCCTGAATCTTTGCAGATGGGATTAAGTAAAAGCTCTGCTTTGATTTAGTTTCTCCGGATTTGCTGTTCTGATGGGCCATGGCCTCTGGCGTGACAGGAACAGGGGTGCCAGCGCAGGCTCCTGAGGGAGCTGATGTGGGCGGCAAAGGTGCAGGCCGAGTCGGGAGGTCACGGGGAGGCTGTCCCACAGCTGGTGACACACCTCTGCCTCTTCCACACAACGGGGAAAATCGGATCCTGGATCTTCTTTGTCACAGTCCCTTCAGCGACCTTTTGGCAAGACGAAGGTGGTGCTTGGCTGTTCCCCCGAGGGACTCACTGCCTGGCCAGGCTCCCGGGGACGCGTGTGGCGTGGGGGGCAGTGGAGTTCACAAGTGAAAAGTGATAAAACTAGATATTGTGTGACTGATGCGGATAATCTAATAAAAGCATTAGCGAGACTCCCCTCTGGAGACATAGCTGCTTGGTTTGGGGCACGCATGGCTGACTCACGCTGGAGCCTGAATGTCGGAGTTTCCTCACTGCTGGGAGTGGAGGGAAGCTGCGGTTTGTCACCTCATCGCAGCTCTGCTCTGTCAGACGCAGGAGGGGCAAAAACCAAGCTGGCGGCATTAAGAGTCATACGGTCTGACTGGAAATTCTGCAGGTTGGAGCCTGGCTGCGCTGCGTAAGTACAGAGGCTCTGAGGTGTTTCACTGGGAGCCACCTACACCTGCTGGTTAAAGATGTGTCTCCGTTCTCAAGGCCTCTCCTTATCGAAGGCTGGTGCTTTGCAGAAACTGGTTCAGGTAGGCTAAAATGTAGGGTAACACTGGACAAACCAAGTCATTGATTGCAGGGGGGAAAGGTGGGGTAAAAAGTTATGTTAACTACTGTCTTCTCTGCTTATCCTCCATCAAAAAGCTGTGTTTGCCCATGGAATTTACAGCCTAGTCAGGAACTGTAGCCTAGGGGTAGGTTTGATAGACATCCTACAAAGAGATAAAACTACTTACATCCTACAACAGAGAAAAGTGGAAGTTTTTCTCTGCCCATATTTAAGGTGAGGAATGTTTTAGTCTGTGGTTTAAGCCACTGTTCCACTGAAATAGCTACAGGAAGATAATACTGGGTTAAAAAGAATTAAACTATACCAAAATATGAATTGCTCTCCTAACCATAGCTTGGCCCCAAGCATGCAGAAGCAAATACTAAATGATGTGCTTTCCTACCAGTCTCGCTTTAAACTTAAGAGGGGGACTCAGAAAGGCTCCTAGCTAACCAAATTAAACCCAGCCTCAAAAGACCATCAGCAAGAGAACATCTTCCAGTGTCTTTTCAGGACAGAAAACTTAGAAATGAGGGTATTAAAATTACTGAGGGATGAACCTGGAAGTACTTTCAAAAAAAATTTGGAGCTGACCTTCAGGTTTATATCCTAGAAGACAAAAGCCAGAGGTCCCCTTAGAGGTCGTCCACTTTTAGGTACCACTGAGATTCCTGTCTGATAAGGTTTTACCCATCCATAGTCCTGATTTTGTGATTCTTGGTGAGTGACTGAAGTTACCGGGGGAGACTGTTACGGCTGCCCCAAGCCACAAAGCTGTGCGGTCCCAATGTATTCCTGCTTCCTTCTGGTTCAGTGGGATTCCCCAACAGTGGTTGCACCCTGGCATGCAGGTTCTGCTGCTGTCACCCATCCCATGGAACCCTTTTTCTAGTTATTGAGACATACCATGTAGATTACCTGCCCATGTATGGCTGTATGGCTTTCTAAAAGAAATGATGAAGTATTCTTTTATACCCTTCCTAACCAGGCATTTGCTTGGGCCCCATCTAGCTGGTAGGTAGAAGAGTGCTGTGGAATGTCTCTTCCGCCCGTTCTCTCCCATGAATGTGGCCTTTGCTGGTGACTCGAGAAATGGTTTCTTTTGTGCTTGATGCACTCAGCCCCAAGGGGAAGTATTACAGCTCCAGGATATGTACTGCACTGCAGAGCCGGCTGCTGGCTCAGAAGGTCAAGGTATGGAAATGCTCTGGTGAATCACTTTGGAAATGTTAAGACTTCTATGCTGTAAATCCATTATCCAGTTATTCCTATATATCATACCGACACAGCCGCTTCTGAGGATTTCCATTATACAGCAATGAGGAAATATATTCTTAGATGAATTTGTGGCTTTACAGTAAGACTGATTTACTCCTTCCCATTCCATCCAGCATGACTTATAGTGGAATTTCACCACAGCAAAATCTCGGGAAGAATACTGAGAACTAAAAAACTCTCATACTGTGCTGTTATGATGTTGGCTCACTAGAGTGATTGCTTTCCTCCTGCTGCTGAGTAAATCAGGCACTTAAAACTAAGACATAAAGCAGAAGTATCCCAGTCTCTGGAGGTAAACCCTTATTTTTTTTTTGTGATATATTTTGTATGGCACATGAACATACAACTACTTTTCTTTAGAGTAACTTGTGGAAAGCTGATGTAATTAATATAGCAGTAAATTAAGCATGGCTTTTAAACCAAGAAATTAAGGTGCTCTATTTTGTGTACAAATCTTTGGTGTTTTATTGATATCGAAACCCTGAGTTATTTATGAGAAAATACGTTTTTTTCAAAGCTTTGCAGTATCCGTTACTTTTTACTTAGCAACTTAATTCTTACTCAAATTACTGCTCAGCTGTTACTGTCCTGCTTCAGTTCATGCCCTTGTTCCTACTAAATAGAAAAGCCTCTTAAGTGTTCTTAGGAAAATAAGAACCTCCATTTCCAATAGGTTCTTTTATTTGCTGTCACTTTTGGGAAATGTTCAAAGAGCATCTTTGTGTTCCAGAAATGGAGAAGGATGTAGCTTTATGTCAAGTGACCTGATCTTAATCTCAGTCTGAAAGCAGCGAATGGGTAACCCTCAGGGAGGCAAAGCAGCAGCACCGAAGGCACAACTGCAGCATGCTGCAGCAAAGATGTGGTTTAAACTTGCATTGTGTGGGCTTGGCAACTCTGGTATATATTCTTAAGATCCCCTCGCGGTATTTATAGCTTGTAAGGATACTCGTACCACTGTGTCTCTTTATTTTTTTGAAGCTAGTCAGACTGTAACTTCCCAAGGCACGCCACCATGTGCTCTTACCTGTGTTTGATGTGGTACAGACCTACTCAAACTTATCATGACCGCCAAAGTGCTCATCCTTGCAGGTATCTGCAACTCCAACTGAACTCCTATGCACTAGGATCAATTCCCTTTCTACAAAATGTTTAAACTATGCTAGGGATCCTGTGAAGGCTGTCAGGATAAAATACTACTAGTAATAGAAACCTCCAAAAGATGCACAGTATGTCGTTAATACAGCTTTGTACAGGGCCCCTGTAGAATATATGTGTGATACGTATTTTCAAGGAAAACAATTCCTGGCAGGAATAGCCATGTGAGGGTGTGTAGGTCACCACTGTCTACCTGAAGCTTACGCGTTAGGCTGTCTGGGTCACCTGGGACCACTGCATTGCTGCAAGCGCTTGGAAACAAATGTGTCTGCTCTCAACACAGCCTGAGAGCAGACAAAATGAACTACGAGTCAAAAGAATTGCTTGCTTGATGCAAGGGCAAATCATGGTCAGCTCTTGATCTTGGCTGCCTTAGTAGTGGGAAGGTTGAGACTTATTCCATTTCTCAGTGTTTAGGAGCTTTGTTTAACTTGTATGTCTGTAGACGTAAGTGCTGCCGTATGTAAGGCTTTCGTTGAAGAAAGCTGCAATGAAACACGTAGCTGGATACCTTGCTTCTTGGACAGCAACAAAGTCAATAGGCCTTGTTCAGCATTAGGAATCCATTCCAAAAGATAACAGATAATCAGGCACTCTTCAATGAAGACAGTCTGTGTTCACCTGGTCCCATGGTTCCCATTTAAATCAATAAATGCAAGAATACTCTGACTGCTTCTGTAGTTTGTCTCCTGTCTGAGCTCGCGAGGTAATTTCATAATGTGTTTCCTTCTGTCCATCCTTTATGACAAGCGATAAGGGAAAAAAAATTACTGAAAATACTCTCCAGCTATCCTCTGCTCAGACTTTTTATGAGTGCATTTGGGAGGGAAGCTGGTGTTCAATAACATAACGTATCAGCGGGCTGTCTGTTCTTTGTCCCCTTGGCTATCTTGTCCCTTGGGCTCTTCCTCTTAGACACAACAGCAAATTTGTTTCAAGCTTGTTGGGTTGGGCCAAATTCAGAAGATGGTGTTTACTTTAGCTGCTTTTGCTATAAATACTCTGCATTTTAGCATTTGATGGACCCTTGTCAGGCATGCTTGACAAATTCCAAAGTCCGTTTAAGTGATCAAAGCATCCCATAGCAAAGAAAATATTGTGCTTTGTCTAACCTTCCTTACACGCTGCAAGAACCAGCAAATGATGTTGTTCCTTGCAGCACACTCTTGAAACTGTCTATCTCAAGTTAGATTTGAGCCTGTTTGCCTTTAAGGGTAGAATTCAGTGAAGTTTGAATGCAGCTCAGAAAATTCAGCTTCCATGCTGATGAAGTAGAATGACAATAAAGCATTTTTTGGCTTTTTTTTTTCCTTTATTTTTTTTTGTGGGGAAGGGGATCTAATTTTCCTGCCTGAAGATTTACTTTGCTTCTGAAAGCTCAGGTTCAATAAAAGTTACATTCGCAATAGGAGCCCAGGTTTCTGAAGACACATACTTTTTTTTTTTTTGTGTGTGCGCTCTTCATTAAGGTGGCAATCTGTTCTTGTTCTATCTACGTGATGAAACAATAAAACAAAGACTGAGCTGAATACTTACTTACTTTCCATGATTTTAATGTCTGCTGGAAGGTTTCCTTTAGCTCTGAAACAGATTTTTGCCTGCTACAATCATTTTGTTCTGGTTCACACTGCAGGAATCTATGACTAAGCAGGTACCCAGGAAACCCGTCCAAGTAGCTTGTACACTACGCTTGAAACTCATCTACATACCATATGTAGAAAATGGAATGTACACGCTTTATTTTTTTTTAAAGTACTTGTACTCTCTCCTGCGAGATGAGTTGCCTTTTTTCCTTCTAAAAAGATAGGAGGAAACGTCTTGTTTCAACGCAGTCATGCATGCTTGCTGCTTTTATTCTTCCTTTCATTAGCTCTCCCAAGGTTTGGCACAACAAGAGCATTACATAAGACTAAGTAATTCTTACATAAATCTGAGTGAATGCCTTTCATGAAGTATTGGGTGCTTATCATGGCTACAAGTAAAAATGAATCACTTCCTTTTTAAACGGGAGCTTTAAACCTTGTTTTTTGTGTAGTTAATTGCCACAAGCCAAAATAACCTTTTGAGCTCTACGAATTTTCACAGCTGCAGACTGAAGGAAAAAACCCCACACTGATAAATAGAAACTTAATAATTTCCAAAAGAAATTATTCCCCACTCCAACTGCCTCTTTTAGCACAAAGCCCAGCTCATTTTTGCCAGAATGTTAGATGTTCCTAGCACGTGGCTGTAGAGCGAAGAACCTGAGTATCATCTGAAGGGTGGAACGAGAAAGAATAAACCAAGGGCAGCATGAATTTGACACTTGAAGGACAGCATGGAGAACAGTCAACAGGTCAAGAAGCACAGGTAATTAAGCTTCTTTGATCATGGAAGGCTCTCCCCGTGTTCCTCTTTATAAAGACAGGGATATACCTTGTGCATGCTTTTAAGTTGTTAAGAGAATAAATATCTGTATTACAAGGCAAGATTAGTATGTTGCATAGAATCAGGTGGAAAACTGGGAGAAAAGATAATTTCCAGTCTCAATGAAAATAAGTGAGAAACAGTACTGGGAAAGGTCAGAGGCTGCGGAAATAGTATTGGGACTGCAGTCATAAAACGTAGTTATGCTGGAGGAGAAATTCTTTGGCCTGTCATCCTCCTCCACTATGGGAGGTCATCAACTGGTACAAGAGTGTGGCAGTAGCAAGACACAGAAAGAAAAGGGAGGTTGAAGGTCAGAAACCCACTGGCCGTCATGTTAAGGAGGAAGAGGAAGGAAATAAAAGCAGAGAGAAATATTTGGTAAATATCAAATGAAGCAAACAATCTCTCCATTGAGTAGTGAAGAGGACCTAAGGCTGGGGAGAGGGATGAGGTTAAAATATTCTGCTAAAACAGCACAATCAATCATCAACACAGAAACTGAAATCCCTTACTGGCAATCACGGGAATGAGAAGTATTGGATAGAGTCAGTATATTAAAAGACCAGTGGATGGCAGCACATTTTTACTACCAAATACTGGGTTGTCATGCCCCGTGTTTTGGTTGTAGCTCATCTGCTGACTAATACATCACCTGTCCCATGAATAAATCCATGTTTGGTAAGTTAGCACAAACTGCAAAGATCTGTGCTTTTTGTGCAGAGTTCATATTTCTCTAAGACAGTGGTGACCACTACTGTAGCTGCCCCACACTGAGTCATTTGGGAGATGAGTAGCGTGTTTTACGTAGATAGGGGTGAGAGAGAGAACAAGGATCACATGTGTGACCTAGCTGTAGGCACCTTTTAAGGGTTTATAAGAATATTTCAGGAATAAAAACTCAAAAGAATCACCTTAGGGTATTGCTTCTGACAATTTAGTGTGGACTCAGTCCCAGGTTTATTGTTCTGCTGTAAAGCTGATGATTTTTTCTTCAAAAGTTGGGAAAAAAATCTGTAAGTTGTAGAGAGATTTCTTGAGATAGAAAATCATGTATGAAAAGAAAAAAAATGAGTACCAATTCAGGCCATAGCACAACACCCATACAACCAAAAACTGGTGTGCATGAAGTAGTTAAAGGGAAGACTTATTTGCTAATTAGACTTCAGAAAAAAACACACGTTATTCTTGCTTATCATATTTATTCACTCTGAGTGGAAAAAACCTGACAAGTCGTAATGGATTTGACTCATTACCATACATACTTGTCTATATTACCTGTTCACATAAATTTCAACAGAGAAAGAAAAATATACATTTTAAAAGAACAGTTTATAAATTCATTTGATAAACCGACTTCCAATAAGCCTGTGAAAGTTAGAAGGAAAGGTTTTTCAAGACTTGTATCTCATGTTTTCTGAAGCAAAACACTTAATGTAAAGCACACCTGACATCTGACTTCCATACACCTCAGAGGTTTTCTATGTAGTCTTCACTAAGGTGTACTTACTAAATGTTTCACAGTACCAGAGCATGAGTTCCTCCAACTGCTTCAAACCCTGTGAACTAGATACCCGCTGTAAACAATGCTTCTATAAAAAGGACAGTTCGAATACAAGAAAGGAGAGGGCGTTAGCAGTCAAGTTTCTTTGGAAGATAGTATGTTGCATTTGGTTCTGACTTCCTTACAAACAGCAGCAGACAAAAAGCATGGTAATAATTTCAATTACTTGAAGCTCTTCAGTTTTAAGAGCATTTGTAAAAACAGGTCCAATTATAACAAACTGATATTTGCATAATAAACTTTGAAACAAAGCATTTTGTTAGTGCTAAATGCATTAAGAGCTGAAATATATTAAGACAAGCTATTCTATTTGTCAGCTTGTCAGATATGTGTGCTGAAGCTTCCCCTTCTAATTACAAGATGTTTAGTACAGCACAACAGATATTTTAAAATTAATATAGACGCTGGAATGTTTTTTCAATTGTAGCGCAGCACATCTGAGAAGATTACCGTGACAAAACATGAAAAGGAAAGAGGACCGAAAGCAATGATTTATAGACGCTCTAATTTTTCACTTAGAAATTCTTCCACACTATCTGTATTCCACTTGAGGATGCTTAGTTCTTCTGCAATGTTCCCATTGTCATCCAGCAGCTTTAGTACAGGGTCAGAACCACGCACATACTGCAGAAAAAAAAAAAGCCAGTTACCTTGGGCTAGGAAATATGTTCTCCATATTAACACTCCCTCAATTGATTTAAATCCGCTAAAAACGTGTTAAAGCAAGAATAGTGAGAAGTCCAAAAAGAGTGACACCATGAAGTATAAATACTTAACAACAGAGCACTAAATTAAATCGGAGTATTCTGGGCAAACTTTGGCAATACAACATGTGCTGAGAAATCACCCTAACATTTGGCTTTTTAAAGCTTAGAATTCTTAGAAAACAGACAGGCAAGCTTGGCTGTTCCTGACAATGCTCAACGCTGTAAGTATTCCAGTGCCACATATTTTGTTCTGATTTTATGAATTTCATTACTACAGTGTTTAGCAACAATGTATTCTACTTTTCTTGAAGAAAACAGATCTCTCAAAATCAAATGAAACTTCTGAGATGAGTCTTTCAGCTTGTTCTCTCCCATGCTGCCACCTCCTCTCCTCCAGTAATTTTTCCCCTACTGTCCAAATTCAAAGGAGAAGTAGATGTTCAAAGCTAGAGTTTGTGTGTGTGTGTGCATGAGAAGGAAGAACTGGTGAGAGGGGGGACACCATACTGAAGCTTTAAAGACAGAGGTGCTGTAGGTTGCATGCTCCAGAGGCAGCAGTTGGCCACCGTTTGCAGCTCTGGATTAGATGCTTTCTTGTCTAGTCCTAAGGAGTGAGGGTGGGAGAAAAGAAGGAAGCGTAAGGGACAAAGAGGCCTCATTTCACAGGAAATTAAAACACGTTAATTTAAGAGCAGTAAATGTTTATGTTGAGATCCAGAACAGAGTTACTTGCCTTACGTAAAACAGATAGGAAACAGCTTCAGTTCAGGCTTCTGACTTGCATTTAATGTTAAAGCGAGGGCAGTGGAGGAACAAGTCAAATGAAGAGAGGTGCGTGCGTGTGAGAAACATCTACCTCTTGTTCTCCTTGGCCCACTACACAAGCTAATGCATATGCAGGGAGCAGTGCCATAAGCCTAGCTTTGAAAGATAGCATTCTACTTCACCTGTTTTAAGTTACCAAAGTTGGATTTTTGAATCAAGCAGCTGAATGATTTTTCTCATATAATCAATAGCCTTTTTACCATTTTAGAAATTTCCAGTCACTTTAACAGCTTGAAGTTCTACTATCAATTTCTAATGTAATCATATTCTTTCCTGCTGTGTTGAATCTGTGCCTGCTAGGCTTTGCTGGTAACATAATACTTTAATGCTTCTCAACACTCACCAAGTTACAAAATATGTAATGCAAATAAAAGCTTTTAACAGTATTAGAAGGCTCTAACCATTTAAATTTATGGGAAGATTTCCCTAAGAGTATTTTACTTTACCCTACTGAGCTAACCTAGTTGGTTTTACTTAATGAAGCTAGTGGCATCTCTAATCCATTTTCCAAAAGTCTTGTAAAATAAATACCAGATCCATTTGCACTAAATTTTTTCTGGTAGTGTTCTGTACCAATTGTAGTCTAGACTGCTTTGATGTTCAATACAGCTACAAACTTTAAAATAAAAATGAAACAGTCAGACATGCAGAAGGAGAGAAAGCTTTTGAAAGAAACGGGAGGGCAGAGAGACATGAATGCATGAGACAGACAGAGGAAATCTGTTTTAGATGGAATCTGCTGCTGAGAAGACAAATCACTTATTGCAGCCATGCATAGCTATGAAGTGATTCCAGATGGTGCCATTTGGTGAATAGAGATGGGAGCAGAAGATGTGAGAATCAGGATGTATATCTGTGAAGTACGCTGGAAGTTCACACAGGATTTTAAGAGGAAGGTGAAGCCTTACACTAGATCTTGAAACCAAGGAATCGTTTGAGCTTAAGGCAGTGCATCTTATGCAGCTTTACATATATGAAAGTCATAAGAAACACCATTCTGTATATGCATTTCTATAAAGCTGGATGCTGGAAGACTATAAAGGAAAACAAAATCATAGAAGACAGCAAGGAAATTCTGAGAGGGAGGAGAAAAACCTAAGAACCATTGAATGCTTAGAAACGGCAGCTCCATCAGAAAATGAGGGGAGAACAGAACAAGAGAAAAGGAAACTATGGCAGAATAAGCTTGAGTATACCCACGGAGTGAGGACAGAATGCAAGCATTCCTATGCCATCTGCTATTACTTATGGGTTCCAGTATATTCTTTCTTGGATTAAAAACAAACAACAACAACAACAGAAAACCCATCCCGAAACCACAACAACAAAGAATTGGTACCAAAGTTACTGAGCAATAACCCAATTAATATTAGCAGCAGGAACTTGTAAAGTTTTATACTAGCAATGCAAATATATGTCCTCTGCTAAAGGATTACTTGATCAGCAAGTAAGGAACAATCCACAGAAGGACTGTCTCCACCAAGCTTAACTCTCCCTAACATCCCAAATAAAAAAAAATTAGGTTACTACTCACCTTGATTTGCAGTCCCCTGAAGAGTTTTGGCTTATCACTCCTGACAAAAGCTACGGTTTGGAGAAAAGAAAGGAAGATAATCAAACTCTTCTCCACTTGCATAAAGTAAATCTGCATTCAAGCTAGTATTCCCTGCATTATTTCTTTTGGAGTAACGTTTTAGAAGGTATTTTAATGTTCAAATTCTTAATATCCTCACAAAATTAGTAATACTAAACCTACTATGCCTAAGGAACACCCTATTTTTGCTAGTATTCCAAAACAAGCTTTATATGTGCTTGGGTTTTCCTCAAACAGCAGTGCAACTGTCTAAATCGGTTTATCTGCATGGACAACTGACAGTCTTCAGTAGACTGGCCCATATGCTGCTGCGATACGCAAATGTGAAGAAAAGCGCTAGAGCAATCAAAATCTGGCTGAAGACAAGCTTTGTGAGGGAGGCTAAATAGGACACACATCCCATCGGCACACTCCACGCAAGCTGCAGCAGCGCGGGTGAAAGGGCACAGAGGAAACTGTGGGTAGAGGTGTTATTCTTGCAAACAAGACAGACAGTCTTCTCTTGCAGAGATTATCAGGGATTGCATGTCGAAAACCAGCAAGAGAACAAGAGCAGAACACGAGAAGAGAAGCTTGGTATCTCTTCTTGACACTCCTAAAGGCAATCAGCTTTAAGATGGGCTCCATGGCCTGTCACGTAGCTGCGTGGAGAGAAGTTCAGGTCTGAGGCAGGCTGCTGAGGAACAATTCTTCAGCAAACATTAACAGCAGCATAGTCCCCGTATCCCTGCAGCAGAACCCAGGCCTTGTATTACCATTAACTTTAAAAAGACGAGACGGTATGAATTATTTCAGGACAAAGTGGGAGCATAATCCCCTACTTCCAAACACTTTAGTCTAATGAATGTCTGAGTTCTACACGTATTTAAAATTCAGTTAGAAAATAGCATAGTCTTCTCCTCCTTCTTACATTCAGGTTATGCTAAAGGCCGAATGTAGCATCTGTACCGCCATTAAGTGGATTCAGGACACTCCTGTAGTTTGTCAGGAGAGTCTCCCCAAGGATGAAACCTGTCAGCACGAACTGGCTTTTACAAAGGTACTAGCTGCATGTTAAAGCTGCTTTTTCAAGGTTAGACAACAATGAATCTCTCACAAATTGCACTGCATCCAGCTGGTGCATGGAAATGAGTGCAACCTCAGGACTAATGTTTCATACTGCCCCACAAAGGGTTCTGCTTTCCTCAGTAGTTGTAAAAATGTCCCCTGGCATCTTTACACCTATCTTTATATTACTGTAGACAGTTACCTTCTGTTACCTATACTTTCTCAGTGTGTATATTACCTACAGTTACCTATACTTTCTCAGTGTGTATATACAGAGTGGCATTTATTTTCTTCCCTCTTCCACCGTGCTCCTGGTACAGATCAAAATCATATACTCTGCCTGCTGCACCAAGAGCTACACAGGATAAACAAGTTGAAAAAACACCAATGGCCCATGAGTGAGCTGCCAGATATATTAGAACCCCGAAGAAGAAAATAAGGCTTCTTTTCCTTCTTTCTATAGAACTATACACTAATGTCCTATTGTAAGCTGTACCTGTATAGCAATTCCAAATAACACTAAATCACAGAATCAGAGAATCGCAAGGGTTGGAAGGGAGCTCTGGAGATCACCCAGTCCAACCCCCCTGCTCAAGCAGGTTCTCCTAGAGCATGCTACACAGGTCTTCGTCCAGGCGGGCTTTGAATATCTCCAGAGAAGGAGACTCCACAACCTCCCTGGGCAGCCTGGGCCAGTGCTCCGTCACCCTCAAAGTAAAGAAGTTTTTCCTCATGTTCAACTGAAACCTCTTATATTTCAGTTTGTACCCATTGCCCCTTGTCCTGTTGCTGGACACCACTGTAAAGAGACTGGTTCCGTCCTCGTGACTTCCGCCCTTAAGATATTTGTATCACTTGCTCACATACTGCAGTTCAATTCTGATTTAAACTCAAAAGACACAATTTTCAACTTCAGTGTTTCCCGTGACCTTGTGACCTGTTAGTGGTCTTGGCTGTCATCAACAGTAACATGCAAAAAAGTGGCAAAGATATTTCTTATTCTCTGTTAAGTCCACAGCACACCGAACTATTTCATGGGGAATTTTTCCACATTTTTTTCAATTTAAACCTAAAGCTGAAATCGGTCTCCTAGGGCTTTATATGAAAAGGAGGTTGTAAAAAGCAGCCAGTACAGTGGATAAGTTTAATTGCAAAACTTAAAGAAAAACTGTAAGAGCACAGTAAAACGGATAAAGTTTCAGCAGCAAATCTGTGGAACTCCATTGTACTAGAGAATAGCCTTCAGGGGTTAACTCGGGTTACAGCGCTTTAAGCTTGAAACAGGTGTGGGGATTTGTTGCTTGAGTGACAGATGAAAGCTCGTTTGGACATGAGTGGCTGTTCTCTGGCTGCAGCGTTGGACTGAACGAGCTCGCATAAAATGGGAACAGAATTAGGTGGAAGAAGAAAGTATTCTACAGGCAGTACTACATTTTCTCACTTTAAAAGTGGCTATTACACACTTGTATCAATGTCAAATGTCTAAATCTTCTGAAAGCTGAAGCACTACAGAACATTTTTCCTGAAATTTTAGACAGCTGGAACAAAATTGGGTTCTGTTAATGGCATATTTATTTCGAACGCCGATCATGGTGACTTTCTGCATTAGTCACTTGAATTTGCAATGCAACAAAGAAAAACACTCACTGTACAAATAACTTAATTTGTATAGTCTCAATTTTGGAAGCTAAAGTGACAAACTAACATACTGACACGCATTAAAATATACAGATAATTCCATCAAACACTTTTTTTTTTCTTTTCACAACATCATATCCCAAGTTGAATAACCAGCCTTTGAATGGAATTGATGGGGCTAGGAAGTCAGATGCAGCTACAGTGCACGTTTTGGGACATGTGGCTGCTTGCTTATGTGATGGGATACACATGCTCCACCTTGAACACTGCCCCAACACCTTCCCCTCTATATACCCTGACATCAACGTTGTTGTTCCCTATGATCCTATGTCTGAAGGCTACTTGCACATCTTTACACCACTATTTAATAGCTTGATGTTGAATACTAAAATCCCAGCTATCCCCCAGCTTTAGAAATTACTCACTGCAGAGACACGGACATTTATATAATGCAACCATGGGTGAGCGAGGAAGGCATTTTCCACTCTGACTTCCCTAAGATGAACTCTGAGCTTGGTGCTATGACACTATGTTCTGGTGAATTAACCACCAGACCAGAAGTCAGAGCTGTTCTACTGCCAGCTTTGCAATTGTCCTTTCACATAATGTTAAGGAAATCACTTCACCTTATGCTCCTGTAAAAGATGTGCAGTACCAAAGCATATGCCTTCTGTTTGAAGGCAACCCTGAGGTGAGCCTACAGAGCAGACTTGATTGCCACGCAATCAACTACAACTAAAAGGTCAGAGACAAGGATCAGGTGTGTATGGGCATTTTAAAACCTGCCTGGCACCAAACTGTTTTGCAAAGAGAGGTAACACTGAACAGTGCTTTTAAAGACCTAAAAGCAGCCTCTGCCTGTGAACGCAGGAGAACAGAGAAATACACTGCCATCATTACAATGTCACTTTGCTTTGATAAGTAACGCCTCTTTGTTTTGAGAAAGTCTGTGAAAACTTGTCTATTGGAATGAAAGCCTAGAGTCCTAAGCGGAGATTTCTCAGGAATCTAAGAATCACTCATGCCCAAACTGCATGTATGGATCCGCATGCAGATACCTGTGCTACTCCCTCAGAGGTACAGTAGGATACACCTTAAGAAAACGTCCTGACCCAAAATGGATGTGATGCTACAATTCTCCGTGCAGAGTTGAACATCTATATGCTAGGCATAACTTCTCTGTAAACAGAGTTGACTACCTACTGTTGTACATTAAGGGCATGATCCAGACTACCAGAGATACCTACATTCAGGAATATTCACATCATTTAGATTCTGCTTTAGGAGCAAAGATCTCCTGCTTGATCTGTAACTGAAAAATACAGAATGATGTTGAGAAAAAATTAAACTTCTCTCTTGATACTTGAATGAGAGCCAACATACAATGGCAGTAAAATTTAAGTTTTCAAACAACAAGGCACATAGACAAGTTATTTTTAACCTTGTCTGTCTCTACACACATCAGAAGGATTATAATGGCCTCAAATCAGAAAGGCCCAGAGGAGATTAAAACACCTTACTGTCTCTATTATATCAGTTTCAGATTTTAATGGCAGAAAAGCACAAGTCAGAGCTAGTCAAATCTTCAGCACAAGGTCAGCAATAAATTTTTACTGCACAATTTTTCTTCCTGGCTACAGCATGTCTTCCTGAAAGAATCTAATGTGATTAAGTATCTGCCAGTAATGGAAAAGTCCACTTGTTCAAACTTCTAATCCTTTTGTTATTTAAAAAGCCGTGCTTTTAGTTTAGATCTATTCCATTGCTTACTGCTGTAATACTTACAAGGACTATGTACGCCCATGGGGATTCATCCAACTTTTTGAACTGGACATACCCTTCTCAGTTTATGCTATTTTTCTAGTAAACAGAACCCTTTAGCTTCTTCTAAATTGCTGACACAGCATACAGATACACAGCTTCAAATTACAGGTAAGTCTCATAAAAAATGCAGATTGTACACTGAAATGCAGCAGCATACTTTTTTGATGGAGGTGACTATCCCTCCTGTCCCCCAGTATTACACCAAAAGAGGCCATTATGTGATCGGGGCAAGGAATTGTTAGTGCTCCGAGAGCAACATCTGAAAGGAAGGCCGCCATCACCACTGAAGTGTTCATGCCCCTGTGCTGGGCACTGGGGAGGCCGCCCCTCGAATGCAGGGTTCAGTGTTGGGCCCCTCACTCCCAGAAGGACAGGGAGGGGCGGGAGCGTGTCCAGAGAAGGGCAATGAAGGGGTCTGGAGCCCAAGGCTCGTGGGGAGAGGCTGAGGGACCTGGGGGTGTTCAGCCTGGAGAAGAGGAGGCTGAGGGGAGCCCTTATCGCTCCCTACAACTGCCTGACAGGAGGGGGAGAGCTCAGGGGGGTGTGTGTGTCGGTCTCTGCTCCCAAGCTACAAGTGACAGGATGAGGGGAAATGGCCTCAGGTTGCGCCAGGGCAGGTTTTCATTGGATATTAGGAAAAATTTCTTCACCGAAAGGGTTGTGCAGCACTGGAAGGGGCTGCCCAGGGAACTGGTGGAGTCCCCACCCCTGGGGATATTTAGAAGCTGGGCAGATGAGGTGCTGAGAGACATGGGTTAGTGGTAGGATGGCAGTGCTAGACAGTTGGATTTGATCTTAAAGGTCTTTTCTAACCTAAATGATTCTATGATTCTGTGATTGATGAGTAAGAAGGAATGTTTCAAAATTAGTATAAAGAATGATCTATTTTTAAAGAAATACTTAAAGATTTTTTGTGATGCATTTAAATGTTTCACACATTGAATTAGCAATAGGAAGCACATGAGTTATTACTATCTTTCAAAAGACACATTTTATCAAACAGTAGCATGGTACTTCGTGCAACTCAATGCAGCATAAACAAGTGATTTTTAAAACTCAAAGGACTAAATGTATACAAAATGTGTTGTGGAAAGTAACTGAAGTGATCTAATACTAACACACAAGAGGATGATTAAAGTACACCTAAGATTATCTATAAATAATTGCTCTGAGTTAATTTCAATCCACAGAAAGCAAATGTAGTATTACTTAGCATAAACCAATGAAATAAAGGATAGTTTGCTTACCTTGGCCCTCAATTATTAGACACAAGCAGTTTAAAAGTAACAAAAAAATTACTAGAAACACAAGTTTGTGTAGAATGTCACAGATTTGTACATAAAAAAAAAAGGCGAAAAGGACTTGACCACACCACGGGCTTGACTATTTTGTCCCTGAAATGAACTTGAATAAAACAATGGTTTTATTGAGGCATTGCTAATTATCAAGTGTTAAACCTATGGAAAAGAAAAGGAGTCAAAACAAAAGAAGAGTAGCAGAGTGATATTTTATGAAGACAGGAAAACCAACATTTAATTACGTCACAAGTATCTATGCATTGCTAAGTCAACTGGCAGTATTTGCTAAAAACGCGCATGTATAAATCACTGGGAATACAGTCAAACCAAAAGCATTAATTTCTTTCCTCAGACTCAAATAAATTTATTTAGTATTTTGTTTTGGGGACAAATACATGCTCTGCAGTTTCGAAGATCGCATGACCCTGCTTCAAAAGATACCATGAGGGCCTAGCAAAAAGACAGAACTACAGCAGACATCAAGCACTCATTTACATTTTAATGGCTATAGCTCCTTACCTTTTGGAGACCTCAGTTTGAGATAAGTATTTAAATGTAAGAATTCATAAGGCACATCAATAAATACTATTTGTAGTCTATTAATCAAGTTACAATGCAGCTGTTCATGATTTTATACAAAGCACCACACACTTTGAAAAGCAAATCCAAGACAGAGCTCTGATCAAGCCTGAAGAAGAAACTTCACAAAACCCTCAAAGACAGGGTACTTTGTAGAAGCAGTAGGGCAAGAGACATTTCTAAATCTGAAAAGAAGTACTGTCTGAGTTTGTATATCATCTGTTTACAAAAGATTATGATAAAATGATGCATGTCTCCCACTACAATATCTTACATTTCTTAGGAAGAGTTTTGCTAACATTTCTACCAATGCAAGATTTAAGGTTAATATAACGTTCTAACTTCCTTTCACCAGTATTTAAGAATTACAGATTGAAATAACAAAGAAATAAGTGATCTTGCCTAAAAATACAATCCTATAACAAATTACGTTTTAGTAGCTAAAAGAATCCCCCCCTCACACTTGCAGAACTTGGGCAATACAATAGAGCAGTTACTGACTCTGAAGTCAGAGGATCTAATGTAGTTGCATACTGCATGAGTTCAAGGATTAAGGACCTCGTTTCTGTAACAGATTTGCTGGGAGCATGTCCACTTCTTAACTAAGAGAGTCACACAGGGAGAGGTGAGAGTTGTTCTATGGATGAACAAAAAGAATGCAGAGAAATATGAAAGAAATGTTCAATGAAAAAACCCAGCCTAATTCAGTTTTTGTTAAACAAGCTGGAAAGAACTAGGAGTCTAGACACTGTGATCTCCTATCTCATCATGAACAGAACACAGCTGCCACTGAAAAGTCAACTTAAACCAAATATGCTAGATTAATCACTGACCCAGCTAATTTATTATTCTATTTCAGTCTTAGTTTTATGGATGTCAGCCAAAAACTGTCACATTTCCTGTGTTACCTGGTATAATAAGATATTGCTTCACCTATGAATCTTGTCATTTATGTTTTCAATGTTCAACTTTGATGGAGTGCTTTTAAATGATAAATATTTAAGAACAGTTTAATACAGAACAATTTTGAAATATATGTAATATGGGAATTCTACAGTACAGCATTTATAATGGATCAATTTATTTTTAAGGGAAACTTAGTGGGAAAAAATACTTCAGTACTGAACTTAAAGAGACTTACAGAAATGTAGTCTGTTACCTGACTTATCACAAACAACTATTTGAAAAACATAATAGACATATTCACAAAAGCATTTAGGGGTTGTTATGATATTGCAAAGAATAACATTCAGTTTAAGATTGAGATAATCTTGCTGAGGACTAGATTTTTTTCATCCTCTTGCCGAGGACTAGATTTTTTTTATCACTTGTCACTACTTTGCTTTCCCAGTATCTATAAATATATTCTGTATGTAATGATTCTCACATTTCAGGCACACAGGTGTATTCAGCAACTATTTGTAGCTAGAATTATATAACCAGTAATTCTGATAGAAATTTGGATACAGAAGGACCACAAAATATTGCATTTTGTAACCACGAGCAATGCACAGGTTTTTCTAACTGTGTAACTTCCTTAGTATGTAACTTTTACAAACCTTTACTAATTCAACAGATTTTAATCCTTAACTATTTTCTCTTTATAAAAAAACCACTCTTCATACTTTCGCCAAATCAACTATAACCCAGTAGTAGTCCATGACAAATCAAGTCTGTGAATGTAAGCCAAGTGACAAAACAATTTACACAGGTACTTAAAGGAGAAGACTTCACGGTCAGATATAGATGTAATGCATACTAATCCAAGTAATTCTAATACATACACAGTCCTGCAATTACTGGTGCCATTTTGTGTATATTCTGCAAACCCCGCCCCAACAAAATCCTAGCAGAAGCTATGGGAAAGGAATCAAGAGTTATTTGCAGTGAGACATTGTCAATGACAGGCTACACAGTTCATTGAAGCCTACAAAGACAATGCTTCAAAAGCAGCACAATGACCTTCAGGCAACCTAACTTCCATCGCAAACATCCAAGTGAAAAGTTGAAATAAAAACACTTCTTGAATGTTAATGTCTTAAGATGGACACATTAAATACTGCTTCTGGTAGAAGTTAAAATCGAGGGGAAAATCTAAGTAAAAGTATTCTGAGATTAATATTAATGTGAGGACAGATACCATCTGGAAGAATATATCCTACTGCTTTTTTAAATTTCTAAATATCCTCTTAATTTATCCCATCTTCTAACATGTTCTAATACCCTAGCAGTAAATTTGGTCAAGATAAATTTAGATTGGGTAACTGCAAGAAATTGGTGATGAAAAGGCAAGAGATCTTTAAGTACACAGCCACTCCTTTTTTTCTTCTTACTCTAGCAAAGAAGAACCGGTAGTCAAAGTGGAGAACCTAATGAAAAGCCACTGAAATTTATTCAGTAATTTTAAAAAGCAAGCGATATGATTAATGGAATGTAAATCTTTGAGAAAGTTTAGGTAACCAAGGACTGAGTGAAAAAAAAAATCCAACCCTTTAAAATTTTCAAGTTTTTCCTTCTGTACTGTGAGCTTTTACATGTGTCATGGTGTGCACGCAGTAGAAGTTGAGGGCCATTCCCTTTTCGAACCTACATGTGACGGTAACTGAGGGCAATACTGCAGGCTGGAGTCAGGCTAACAGGCTGACCTTTTTCTTCAACCCTACAGCTCAAAAGAGCACTTAACTGTTACAAATTCACAACCATAAAGAAGCTGAGTGAATGGGCAACAACAGTTGGGAATGCTTTTACATTTGCTAAATTTGAATGGTCACGGAGATAATATGGACTCCTATGCTAACAAAGTTAATCTCCTCACGCCCCTGTAGTAGGACAAGTTATTTAAACAATCCCTGTGTTGGCATTTTGAACAGTGGGAAAGAAAAAATAGCTTTGCTCTGGTCTTGCAGTCAATTAACTGAAATGTGTGTGGGTAGAGGTGGCAGGAGAGGGTCTAAAGCAGCATAACTTATGTAAATTGTACCCTGGTTTAAAATCCTTTTTTTTTTTTTTTTTTAACTTGTTTGTCAGTCCCTGCATACAGTGAGGTATTAATACTGACTATGGTAGATGGAGATGTGGTTTGTGTACTTTTATGTCTAAAGCTACATTAGTCTTTCTTCTCTATGTGCAACTATGTCCAAAGTGCAGTATTAGGATCTTCATTACAGGGGAGGGGAAAAAAAACCCAGAAATCAAAGTGCTGCTATCACCAAAGCTCTTCCCCCGTTTATGAGAAAACTCCAGTTTGAAATTTCTCACAGATCTTTTTCCTGCAGCTTCCTCCCACCACACACTGATGGTACTGATTTTCCTTTTACACTACTGTATTCCATTCACTTTAGCTGACTGTCATTATCCACTGACAAAACAATTATACTGCAGGATCTGTGAAAAGAAAGTAGTTCCATAAGCACACAATATAATTTCATTTATCAATTATTGGAGACCAGTTCCATGAGTCTCAGGTCAAGGCAACTTTCCTGATATAATACATGAAATTTATGACTACTTGTAGTAGTACTTAAAAGCACATTTAGTCATTCAGCTGTGACAGTATTTCATATTTGAAAGAACAGTAGTGGCTTTACTTACCCTGGACTTGAGGGAACCTTCCCAATTTTCATCCACATACCTCTAGGACAGCTCCTGCATAAAGCTGTAATAATAAACAGCTGTTAATGACATCAAGAATCTAAATTACAAGTTTACTTATGGTGTGTTATCTGTTGAACTACTTTTCTTTGAGCAGACAGTACGCTACTGTGTTGATGGTAACTCCAGACAAATCAGGTCCTAAATAGAATCACAATTCCAGACCTGTCTCTGATTTATTCGACAACTGACTGTTCACTCAAGATACATGATAACTTCCATTAATATTAAAAAATTAAAAACAGGAAAAAAGATCATTTGAGATGTACTGTTGCTGGAAGAAAAGCTTCATTTAAAAAAAAAAACCGCCATCGGACATGTTACAATGGGAATTATGGACTAGTAATAGGAAAACTTTATTTCTTCCTCCCTGAAGATGCTAAGAAAGTCTTAAGTGAAATTTTAGTTTCCATTTTAAATCTAACTTGGACAGTGAAACACTGTTTATAATAAAGATAAGGTAGTGACTTTAGACTTCTCATTTGGGCTAACTATTAGTAGTTTCTTGTAGTTAATTGTGATTGCAGGAAGAGGACAGATCACACTAACAGGCCTTAGCTGAAGTAATATACACAGGCTGGGCTAACTTTGATGCTTGCACTTAAGTGTCAATCACTTCTGTCAGCTATGCAAGATACTCAGATTCAATGTTCTTAAAGCAAACTATAAGTTCATTTCCATTTTATGTAGTATCTAAATAAAAAAAAAAAGCCTATTGATCTTGTATACTGTCACATGTTTTTAAACTTTTGGGGTTTTTTGGCACCATGCAATTGATTCTATAGTTTGCCAAATCTTAAATTAACAACAGATTTTTCCAGCTACTAAGATAGAACTTCAAACTGTAAAGGCAGGCATTTTAATTTTACACATAGCTGTTGATACTGTATAAGAAATCACATCCTTCTATCCCTGAAACCCCACTGTTTATAGAGAAGCTGACAGAATAAGCTTCAGTTAAAAAATTTTAATTCAGTCCATTACCTTCTATAAACCATTAAGATCTCTGCTTTCATTTTCTTTTAGACAGTGTTTTCATAACAAATATGCAAGTCAGGACATGGAAAAATATAACCTTACTGAAATGAAGTAAACTCACATTTCACTTAAAATATGCATTGTGAATACATGTAATTAAAAATAAGCTTTCACTCTGAAATTAAATGAGTACTAACCCCTCTGAAAAAGGAGTGACAAGTCATAAAAGCAAACCACACACCATACGACAGAAATCCCAAAGACAATTTTATTAACACTTTGTCACCTATCTACGTAGGCATTATGGACAGCCAGGAATACATTTCAGAATACGAATCTTCTAAATTCAAGTCCAAGTCAATATTTGCCTAAATACTGTGAACTACAACATAAGAAATACTCTAACCATTTGCAAGGAAATTACAACTGCTTTCCTGACGTGAACTAATCAGTAACCATTACTTCCACAGAAAACAGAACTAAAAATATTACATTGCATCTCAGAAATTCACTTAACTACATTTACATTTTCAACTAGACATTAGATTTAAGATAAAAACTAAGAATTGACTGTTAAAGCCCAGATCTGCTATGAAACAATGTTCAAAAGATCAAAAATAACAGATTTTTTAAAGCTTTTTTTGCACTGCCCAAATAAAGATTTGAATTAAAAAAGGCACCGATAAACAGCTCAGATATTAGCTTGCATAATTAAAGTTCCTCTGGACATAAAACATGAAATAATTACAAAGATGGAGGAAACATGGAATAGTGAGATTATAAACTTCACTTACCTTGTCTCTATTCATTACTCTTTAAAAAACATTCAACAATTGTATCAGCAATCTGAGAATTAGGTATTAGTTTGCACACTCACTAATACGCAGAGCATTTATAGTGGTTCTCTGATACTGAGAGTTATCTGCATTTTTCTATCAAGAAGTTAGTATAAAGAAGTAGACAAAGGAACAAATAGCCCTTTTCTATCTAGTTAACTGATTATTTTATATATGTGTACAAAGAACTAAGAACACCCAAATTTAGGACAACAGCAAAACGAACATTTTTCAATTCTCATTACTGCAAATAATTCTTACAGTTTATTTTTTCCTCTCAAACAAGGATTTCTATGGAACAAGATCACTGTAGGAATCTAAAATATGTAAGACGGCTTGTAATTACAAACTACTCCCAGTTTGTAACTCCTAGCCAATATCTGATAGGAGTGAAGTTTAACAAAGAAAACAGCTCAATCATTGATGTCTATATTTTGAGCTTATAACTCTGCTGTAATTGAAGCCCAACTGTGCTGGTACAAAAAAGTTCAGATTCATGCTGGGACAAACAGCTGCTCTCTAGATGGCTAGATGAGAAAAAAGAAAAATCAATTGGCTTCATTTATAACTCTAAACAAAGGTGTCTTTCGCAAGAACCACAGGTTTATTTGCATCACTTAGCCTACAACAAAAGCATACTTGTTAATATCTACTGCTGCCACCATCCCATCGTGTCCAGCGCAGACGTCCTCCAAACTGCCTCGTGAAGGCATTGACTGTGCTCAAGTACCACTAAGAATGACATGTATCAGTCAGCGCGGAGGCATACAAACATGGCGAGTCAGTTCATTACACAATGCTTAACTCATAAGTTAGTGCGTTTTAAAATAATGCTTCACTTGTTTTAGTGCTCATGAAAGTGAGTTTAGTACTACAAGCACTGAAATAAAGACTCTCTAAACTATTACTGGTGTCCATTTTAACATCCCAAACAAGCGCCGTTATGAATTCCAGGCTGATTCATGTCTGCATCTATAAAAATAACTTCGCTTTTTTTAAAACATTTGAGTAGTACGCTTTCTAAGGCTACTGTGACAAAACCTGAACTTTCCCCTCATCTTTTACAAAGCATCAACTCGAGTTAAATTTCATTCAAAAGCTTTTTGTAAAGCACCCGAATGCCTTGTAATAGTTCACACTGATGTAATGAAGATGGCTCTTCCCAACTGAGAGGAGGAAAACCACACAATTAGTCATGTCTGCT
>NW_009259047.1:975595-988115 GCF_000687185.1 Egretta garzetta | reverse complement strand
CATAGAACTGTGTTTACAACCAAATGGGAATTCAGATCAAACAGAACTGAAAAAAAAGGTACTTAACAGAGATTGCTCCTTCATCATAATAAAGTGGTGTTAGATCAAAGGTGACAAAACAGTTTTGTAAAATGCGACAAATTATCCTTAATTTTACTTCTATAGCACCTATACTTTGCACGCTGGTTTCTTCTAACTAGTGACTAAGCCTGACCCTGCACAGGTTATGAAGTGTTGCTCCAACTGGATTTGTACAGCTGTTTGCAATCAGCTGAAAAAAACCTATAGCGCTATCATGCCTTAAAACATGCAATGAAACCGGCTGTTCGGATAAAGGCACACAATGGTAAATAGCTTCCTTATGGTATCTGGATTCTCTCAGATATCTGCATATTTTCCTCTCCTAATATCAAACAGTTTAAAAAATAAAGTCATGCTCTGGGAACAAGCAGTAAAACACAACGTGCGACTACTGCTAAAACTCCACAATTTTCACTTGCCTCAGGTACAAGACAATCTTCCACTAAGTATTTACCAATGACTGATCTCTTTCCAGTGCAAACAGTTTTTGTGTTTATGAAATTCACTGTAACTTTGATTTCATATTACTGTATAAGCACATTTGCCAAAGAAACTTCCTCATCCCCTATCAACTCATACTATTGTTTTACTTCAAAGTCAGGAGAAATATGAATATTATTTTTCTTATTGGCCAATGTCAGTTGGGATGGGCAAACTGGTGTTATCTTAAAAAAGGGTGCATGATGTCTTTTTTGAAATGCATGCAAATTAATTTTTAGCGTGTCCGACTCACCCAAGAAAAAAAAACAACAAAATAATAATTGATATTTGTTCTTCTGAGAAATGAAGTCATGAAGAAAAGAGATTTTGGTGCAAGTTTCCTCTGCTCTTTCCTAAACTCTTATAGCAACCAATTAACTTGTTACTTTTACTAGAAGATTAGATTAGTTAAAATAAAGGAATACAGACTGAGATATAAACTATAAAATATTTTCTCTTCTGTGGAGGAGAGAATGCAAGGTATTTGTATGGACAGTTGGAAGTTTTCAAAATCACTCTAGTCTTCCCCTTCCCTGGAGACAGAAAATGAGCAGGAATCTGTGGGTTAACAGAGAGCAGTCAGCAAACCTCACTGCCAGGAACATTATGAATTACTGTTCTGTAATGCAGAAAGCCAATAAAGTCATCGCTACACACACGCATCATTCAGAACTGATGTCATCAGTAAATTTAGCAACAAAGAAACTGCTCCCATTCACAACTCATTATCCTGGGAAGGGAGATGCCTAACTCTAAGTAAGAGTTTGGAAACAAAGAGTCCAACAGTCAAAACCCAGTTCTTCGAATTAGCTCTACCCCTGTGATTAGTGCTATCACAGGAATAGAGCTAATTTGTATTACAAATTCCACCCAACAAAGCTGAAGCAGAATCTAAGCTCTCACTTATTTACAGGGAAGGAAATTCCAACTGAATATAAGGATGGAGGGGGAAAAAAAAGTGTCACAATAGGGGTGTTTAAGCACTGAAATAATTTACTAAGAAAGGCTGTAGAATCTGTATCCTTGCAGATCTTCAGAACTTTGAGTTCTGCTTTGAGTAGGAGATTCAGCTTTTTTTATTCTGTAGGTACATAATATAGTTGTGCATTACTATTACAATCTTCAGCATACAGAAAATGTGTGATCCATCCAAGTGCTTTATTTTTGGTGTTCAACAATCTCCTCCTTGCAGTTCTGGGTAAACATTTCTGCTCTTGAAATCCAACAACCACCAAAAAGCTCCAAAACAACTCTCCTCCTGGCAGACTATTTTTTGTTAACTTTGCTCTCTGAAATGGTTTGGTGTAAGGTCACGTGAGCAAAGGATCCGGCAACAAGGGTGAGAGAAAACGCAGAAGCTGAGCAGCCATCAACTTTAGGCCTCTGGAGCTGTAGTGTGGATTAGGTGGTGTGAATGCCCAATTTATTTGGGTGGGGGGCAGAGTGGAATAGAGGAGAAGGGTGGCAGATAAAGGGCTCCTACGTACGGGCTCTCACTTGGACCTAGTGAACAGAACTATGTAAGCTAGAAAGTAGAGGCAGAAAGTTAACAGTTTAAGCTCCAATTTTGGAATATACTGTCCAACTAACTTTGCTATTGAACGATCTACTTCTCTCTAGAAGTAGAATCCCTGAATATCTCTTATTCTCCAGAATCTGTGCTTTTATTAAAAAAAGCAACTTAGAAGAGTTGCAAATAAAACATTGAGAAAGGAACTCATCAACTATTTATTTCACTTTGCGTATTTAAGTAATTTGGAGACTTTCTACTTTTTGAAGTTATTTCAACAAACGTAGAGACAAATGCCGGTATTTTATCCAGATGTGCATCCAGATGACGGAGATCAGACTTAATTAGCTAAACCTATTCCATTCGCCAGCACAGATGCACATCAATGACTAACTCACATTTAGCAAATTCGCATTTATAATTTCCCTGACCTTTTCTTTTTCACTGATAAGACTGGGAAGAGGTCTTTCATAGGCTTGCCCTACTACAGACAGATAACGTATTTTATCTTAGGTTATCTGGCAGACACGAACCTTTGGTGAATCTGATCCACACAAATGATGGTAAATTTCTGTCTCGGGCATTGACTAGCACCTTCCTTATCTAGGACTACTGTTTATCAACATTAATTTTCATTGCTGATAACATCATGTACAGAAGGAAGGGATACATGGTAAAGCTCTTGAGAAGGACATCCACTGCAGCACATTTTTAGTACAAGGAATGGCTATGCATAATATTCTGAAGTGACAGTACTCTGGTAAGAGACCTTCTCAGTTAGAGAGAAGTTAAAGAAATGTCAATTTGCCAACTTCCCTATCAATATTCCCCATAAAATTATTCCTCTGTGAACTGTACAGGACACTTTTTAGTTAAAAGCAAGCTTTGAAGGGAGATCCTTTGACATATTAGCTTTAATTACAGAGTTCTGATTATTTACTTGAGTGTTTAATAAAATACGTTGTCATTGAACTATGCTATTTTTAAAAGTCACACTTGGTAAAAACAATGAACACGAACCATTTTTATGTTAGAAAGAAGGAGTACAGCTATGTAAAAGCACAATTTGATTTTTACAAAGCAGACAAAGGGTTTTATAGAATGCGTCAGACGACAAAAAGCTGGGGGGGTTGAGAAACAGCTACAAGTAAACTGAAATTCTAATTCATTTATACAAGTATTGATATGACTTACACTTACATTACACTGCTCAGATGTCAATGAATTCTAAGTAGTTCTCTATTTTTACCCACCAACTTAAAAACCAAGAGATGAGACTGCTTCATTGGAACTATTCACATTAAGAGCCTCTGGCAGAACAAGCAGGCAGCCAACAGTAATTTTTTCTGAGTGTAGCACTTTAATTAGTGAAATGAAAAGAAAAAACCCTGAAAAATGAAACTAAATTGGGTCACACAAGAGTAGCCTGAAGCATTAAAAGCATTTCAAGTTATTCTAGTTTCAGTAATTATTGTGAATTTGTTAAACTATTTTTAGCTTTAAAAAGTCTGAACAAGGTTGTCACCTTATTCCTCCTTGTAATTTATAACAGCACTTTCAGAAGGTCTGTACAGGTAAAAAGGAGGAGTTTTAAGAGAGCTTTCAAACTCTTTTTTTTTAATAAAAGTAGCACACAGTCATAATTACAGTGGACATGTTTATTACTAATATTACACTAAATATTTATTTCATTTCCAGGAGGGGTCTAATACTAACTCCACCCAAATAATTAATTTTAAGTTATGGTCAAACTACCTCATAAAAAAAATATACGTATTATCCATTAGGATTAAAATAACCCATCCTGAGGAACAGTTTCTGCATACATGCTCATCTCCTGCCCTATAATGTTTAAAGGCCTAAGTGACAATTTCATTGTGAGTGACAGATAAGGTAGACTACAGAAAACTGAATTTGTATAGGCATATTTTTTACCTTTCAGTGAAATTAGTAATCATCTTTTCTTCAGATTAGACCAAGATGAACCTTAGCAGCTACTTATTACATGGGCTAAATAGGTACAATTCACTCTTTTGTATATCATCCCTCAACTCTGTATTTTTCACTCACAAAAACCTCTCATAAATTTTATGATACAGGTGCAGAAACAGGTGGCTGATGTGGAAGAAGGGGTCCAAACCCAGGCTTCACTTTCAACAGACTAGAAGTTCTGTGGTTTTGACATGTTGAAACAGGCTGAATCATTTGTGTCTTAAAATGACTCCCCTCCCCACAATTTCAAGTATTGAGGACTTGCAAGGAAAAGAACCTCAGCTTGATGCAGTGAAAACACAAGACAATCTTCCTGCAGAAATGTTGAAGTACAGCACCAGCTACAGTGGAACAACCAGGGAACAGGTCTGCAACATGGCTAGCTGCCACATGTTTTGATCAATCTAACTGCAGTGAAGACATGCTTACCCAACTGGCCAGCAGAAATCCGTAATAAAACTCGTAGGAAAGGTTCCGTTGCTGTGCTTCAACTTTTCTCCCCATTTTCCACAGTGTTTTATTAAGCATTCTTAGGATTTTCTCCCCAGTTGGTTCTCTGTTTTCAGCATTTTTCAAAATGTTGAGAAAACACAATACTTAAAGGTCACTAAATATCACTATTTTCTAAACCTCATCCATTCTGTTTGCCTACAGCTAATGGGGTTATGTCCATATACTTGCATTAACTTTCAAACAGCAGTCATAAATATTGAAAATCTTTTTAGATTCAGGTAGGACGTAGAATGGGGATCTGAATGTAAAGCAACCTTAGGATGGGCTTTAAGATTTTTTGGAAAAAGTAATAGCCAAAGCTTAAGCTGCCCGCATTTATTTCAGGTTCATATTTCACAATACTTCCATGTCAAAATGAAAGGAAACTTTGACATTTACTGGTGTGGGAAGAACGTCAAGTTGGAAATCTCCCCTCTTACAATTCAATAATCCATTTCAAGTTTCTGAAATATTTTAGTTATTTATATTGTTACATCTTGTACAAGTTTGGTGAAAAATAATCCGAAATATCTCATTATATTAGCAATGCAGAGGCCAGATATTCATTAATTTAATAAATTATTAAACCATGCTTTGAGAGCTATCATATTTTGATAACCCTGAATACATGCACAAGAAATTTGCTAAAATTCTCAGTATTTTAGATGGTTTTGCTTAAATTTGTACAATGGAGCTGTTATTACCCATCTCTCTGTAACTTTAAAAGTATGCACATAGACTTCCGTATCATTAAGCTTGCCTTGTTTTACAGTAGACTCAAACTATTTAGAAATAGTGTATGATAGACACGTGTGATGTTACCCATGACAACTTGCCATCTAAACCATCCATTTTCGTTTCTCAAATTTCCTGGTCAACTTTTGTTTACACCTGCTGTCACATTACCTAATTTACCAAACACCATAATGTTATAACACGACAAATACTTGACAACAGAAATTTAAAATGCTGAAGTGCAACACATCTTAGTGAGCAAAATGTATTTCAAAGCTCCATTTAGAAATATTGATGACTTAAGTGTTGTAGCAATCCTGCACAGTGCAGGATTGTGAAATTTAATGTATTGCAAATTTCATCACAGAGTTGATTCTTCAAACCAATTTGGATTTTGACATGCATATATTGTTGAGATAAATCTAAGATTATAATATGCAATTAATGGAATATGCTTATAGCTATGTCTGAAACGATCACACAGCATAAGTGAAGCTGCAGATGGAGTGCGGCTATTTTCAGCTACTGCAAAATATGGACAATCTCTCCTGCTACTACAATTTCACGCACAGTTAGCTTCACCTCCATTTCATCCTTCTACGTTTTACACACCAGCAGTACTCTGCATCTGACAGACTGAGGCTTAAAACTTGCAGCTGTCTAAAGCAATACTGTTTAAGCCAGCTTCTGAATTAGTCTGCAAGTGAATACGGAATCTCTAGAAGAGGAAAAAATAACAATTTTTTTTTTTCATTTTACCTACAGTACAATTATGAAATAATTAAAATATTTCACTGGACAGGTGTCAACAGAAGTTAAGAGCAAGACAAATACCGGGTAACAAGAGTACCTCTCAGCTATTTTCTGCAATGTCAATTCACAGAATACTGGACCAGTAACAACACCAGGATTAATAAACATCTTTCAAGGATATGAAACAGTTGAAATCTCTAAACATCTCACTTGAGGTTGCACCGATGCTATGCGGCACAAAGTATTTTTAGGACTGGACATATTTCAGAGATCATTTGCGAAAAGTAGCAATGATAGATAAAAATTCTCAGATACACATGCTACCCCCTTACCTTTACATTCTCATTTAAAAATGAGGGATAAGTCACACAATAAGCTAACTCTTGCTTTCTCTATTTCTAACACTTGCCACATACTCACAAGGAGAATTAACTTAAAATCCTGAAGTCTGTCCCGGAATTCTAATAGTTTGCAAGTCTGTCTGTAGCACAGACTACCAACATGCTGTGTCACATGATGGGAGCAAGTATCTGCTCACATAATGAACAATGAACAAGCTAGGTCATGTACTGGGATCATGGTTCAGAGGAAAAAAAAAAAAAAAAAAAAAAGGATTCATGTACTTTGAGAGTGTTCAAGCATATAGGCACAGCATTAGCAAAACCCAGAGCACCACTGCTCTGGAACTCGGCAACATATAAAGGTTGCTAATCAGCAAGTCAGACACCTTGCATCCAGGTATTTAAAGTAAGACTAAAAAATTCTTCCAGCAAGAGGGTAGGAAAAAAAACTTTTAAGACTTTCAACATCCATTCACTCTCGACTACCCAGTTTTCATTAGAAAGATTTCTATGGTAACCTGAAAAAAACTAGGCAAAGGCAAAAATATAGCAAAAGGCAGCATTCAGATTTTCTATTCTGCACACACATCAGGAAAATACTACTTTAGCAAGAAGCAACTATAAATTAGATTGTTAATTTTTATGTAAGAGTAACATCTTAAGCTCAATTACAGAAGCCTATTACAACCAGCACTATGTTAAAACACAAGTCAATCCAAACTGTGATGATTCTGAATACAATCTGTTAAGACAATATTCGTGGTCATTTTTCCTAACACTAATTTCCCCACTGGCTAGTCTTCACAGGAAGATACTCAGCACAAGGTTGAAAAATAAAACTTAAAAAAAAATTCAGCAAATCCAAAATACACATTTCCAAGCAGTGGTAACAGTATAAAAATTTTCATCTTCTGAAATAGCATTCAAAAAGATTACAGATGATGCTATAATTTAGCACTCAACCGTATAACCATAATGTTAGAACAACCCAATATTTCTATTCACACACAGTACAGAAAGCCTGCATTCAAACTTGGATATGAAAATGCATGAAAATAGTATCATAATCTCTCCTATAATTCAAGCCGATACTTCACATGCTAGCTCCAAATCTCAAGTATCACTTGTATTAAATTTCTTCAAAAATGTCACAGAAGTGAGGAAAGATAAAATAATAATAAAGATGTACACTGAATTGTGCTGTGGCAGCAAATTGTTCATATTCACTACAAAGCACAAGCAGAAAATGAAACTGAGTAAACGAACACAAACAGATTAAAACCCCAACAATTTATAATATACAATCTCTTGGTTCCTATGAATGTGCAGCAAATTCTGGTTCACTGTGAAGGGATTTGTTGAACAAACTTGAGATCCTGTCCAGCCCTATGCTATTTGTTCTACTACCTTGAGCATGACTACAATAGAAAAAGTTTTGAGACTGAAAATGTTTACAGTGTAAAGCCTTGACCACAAAATGGCATTTGATTAGTCTTACACAAAAAGTGTGATTATCCACACAGTACAGTCTAGGTCTGATTCAGGATAATCAGAAATACATCTATTGATTTAAATTCTGTTCTTTGATCCAACTTTTATTAATGAAATGGTTACAATACAAAATAAGTTACACCTTTGAATAAATTACTGATAAATTGATACAGATTTTTTTTCCTCAGAAGCCACATTGACAGAAACGCAACATAACTCCTCTCATTTATTTTCCCAACAGATGACAACAGAAATTATGCTGCTCCATAAGTTCTTGTGCTACATCTTATGCAAACTGAGGCAAAACTGCACGAGTATTACCTGAATAAATAAAAGCATCTGCTCCTTATGTGAGGACAGGAAGCCTTGCTGCCACCACAACTGTTACTGGTTGCGGTACACAACCACGGCACAGCTGGAGACCCTCTCCTAGTTTTCCATTCCCTTTTAGTACATTTCATTAGATTTTATTCTGAAACTTTTCAGCTTGTGTGTGTATGTATATGTATAGATATGTACATACATACATATAAGAACTGGAGCATTTTCCAGAGACAAACTTTCCTTTATATATCTAGTAAAGAAAAACTCTTAGATATCAAGTACCATAGGATTGTACTGAAATATTACTGCAATTTTGTCAGTATATGAAACAGCCCAATTTACAGTCTTACCTCTTACCTTAATAGTCTCTCCACGTTAAGGAACTACTAATCATTAGTTCTCTGCAACTCTCAAATACTTGCTTCTTGATATTTAAAATATTGTACTTAATACTCTAATCAGTGATTCTGTTAAAAATTATAGGCAGGGGTTTTTTTTAATATTATACTGAATTTAATTGACAGGAGAAACCTGCTAGATCTCCTCATTTCCTCATTCGTGTTGTCAGTTATTAAGCTATCTCCTAGCCATTAACAGTAAGTTCAGCATCTCTTCTCCTTGAAATCTCTACTTTGCCGATAACTGATTGGTCTTCAACATATTCTAGAGTACTCAAAGTTACAACATACTTGAAAGCATGTATTCTTTTCAAGATCTCTGTAAAAATTCTTCTTCGCTGAAGAAGAATTTCTTAAGCAAGACAGATATTTATTTACTGCAGATAAAGGTTTTGCCTTTGCCTAACCAATCGAAGCACAGCACAGGCTCTGAGCAGGATCATTCCCAGTATTTCTAGCTGTTAGAACCTAGCTGTTCTCACTGCTGCAGAACAGAGTCAAGCAGCCCTGCTTCTGCCAGGTTCATGCCACTTCAGAAGCTGACCTGGCAGCTGCACCAGCCTTGTGTTCCTAGGGACTGAGCTGGACCATCCCGGACATCACACTATGGGCCAATGACCAAGCAATAGCTGTGATCAAGAACACCAGCCTCCTTGGCCTCTTTTTTTGCCCTCTTCAAATCTCATACATCTTTCAACTTAAAGAAGCTGGACATAACTCCCATTAGTCACTTCACACTAGAGAAGGGCTGTCACAGAACCAAAGGTTCCTCCACTCATAGAGGGACACTATTTTAGAGCAGCATGGCAAGTCTGAAAATCTAAACCCTACGTATATTGGACTATCAAGAAATGTTGCATTTTCCTCTTGAGATTATAATCCAGATTCTCGTATATTTTTAAAATTAAAAGTTTCAAAACCAGAACATAATGTGTTAAATTATTCCACAAAGGATTTGGTCCAAAACCCACCTTTCTAGTTTCCAACTGAGCTTCTTCTTGGCAGCACTGCCTGCAGAATGGATCCAATTGATTCAGGCTGAACTGTCCAAGAAGGTTGCAAGAACTGCATAGCAAGTTACTGGAGAAGCCCAGCTCTCTGCAAGCTTCTGACGACAACTGTGCTCCATACACACTTATCTGAAAATCAATACAATGTTATAATTTAGTATTAAATTAGTTGTTTAAACAAAGGAAGATTTTACATGCCTTAGTGATTAGGAAGAATAACTAAGTCTCTTGCGACCGTTTTACAGTAATGCCTAATGGTCTGCCCATAAATGCAAAACACCACCTTATTTTGAAGAATGGTCTTAAACTAATAGCGAATTCTAGAAACTCATAATATGTACATTTCAAGGCATCAGACCTGCCAAAATCTGACAACTCCACTGTTTTCCTATTGCTAGCTCCAAATTAAGAAAAAAACAAGCATAATGAATCAGCTGAAATGCACATGGCTACAGCTCCCTAAAGCCTGCTCTTTCAAAAGAATTTCAGTAAATTTCATATCACTGAAAACACCCTTGGAAAATAAGTGTAACAGCTAAGCTTGGGAAAAGCACAACAAGGGAGTGATGAAATGGACCAAACTGCTCAACAAGGCGTACAAGTAGGATTTTAATTTCACGTTTGCGTTAATGATACAGCAAAATCGCATAGTAAAAGTGGAAGTGTAGATAAAACCCCTGCAATTCTGATTTAGTAGTAATACATTAAAATAGGCAACTCAATTACATGGCTTCTGTGTAAAACACTAGTTCTGTTTTTAATGAGCAGCCAAACCAATTTTATCAACCATCCCAGCACTTAAATGATATTTGGGCTTTGTTTTCACATTCCCACTTTCCTGCACAGGGATTTCTCACCCCCAGCTTAAAACCGTTCCTTCCAGCTGTATGCTGGGGTAGGACTGGGGAAGCGAGAGAGGAAATTAAGGAGAGAAAGGAGGTGAGTTTTCCCAGATGCGTCTCAGTCTGGGTGAAAGACTTTGGGCAAACCCCAAAACATCTAAACACCAACAAAACAACCAGCAAGCATCTCTGCATTCAGAGAGGAATGAGATGATACTAGCAAACTGGGCTGGATGATAACAGACCAAGAGTCAGAAGAATTATGCTGGGCCAAACAGAAAAATACAGAAGAAAAACTATGTTTGTCCTTCAGCAAATCAGACTTCTCTTCATATTCACCCATCATTTAACATATACAATATACTCAAGTAAGGTAGAGACAAAACCCATTTCCTCCCTTGAAGTGGTGAATCTATAGCCAAAGACAGATAGGACATGTTGTGGATTAGGAATTGGTAGAAAATGTATTAGGTGCCTCGTTATTCTGTTTCTCGGTATCTGCTAAAAAAGTTAAAGTGTGAACAGAAAAGTATAATATACAGAAAATTATTTTGAAATTACTATTCTGTCAGGCAGAAAGCTATTTTTCTTTTTCCTACGGGACACTGCTAAAGTAATTTCTATACATGACAGCAGGCAAGCAAAAATGGGACCCTATTCTACTGGAATAATCCATTATTTATCCTTTCTGAGGGTTGCTGGCAATAAGGAATATAACAAGACCACAGTAGCATAGAAAATCTAAGGAGGATGCCAAACACCGCGAACGCTACATTTTAGTTATTGTTCACTTACTAAATTAATGATGATGACAGTAGCTAAAACAGTTTTCTTGCACCTTGCTGCTATCCACCCCTTTTATGCTTTACTGTCACCTTTTCCTCACTTTCGAATCTGTTCACCCGGGAGCAAAACCTGTATTACTGGCATTGGCATTTTGCTTCCACCAGCAGTGCTCTTTACATCTTTCTCCAGCACAGCTCTAAAGCATCTGCATAGACAAGGCCAACACTCTCCTGTTTTTCTTGGGGGGCAACCAAAACCAAAGAGTGTATGAAGGCAAGTAAAGTCTCCATCACAAGAGAACTGCTCAGTGAAGAAGTTCTGGTTACATAGAAGGTCAAAACAGCTTGAGAATAAAACCATAAGGAGGGGCAGGAGAAACACAAAACAAGGGGAAAAAAAAAAAAAAAAGGAAGAAACTGGCTCTCCCTAGGATTTTTCTTCAGTTTTTAGTACCATAACTATTGCACTACCCTGAAATAATAAGTATACTAATTGCAATAAGTATCTCTGGTTAGGATTAGAAAAGGACCTTCACATTTCAGAAGCTGGTTTTCTATCAGAACAAGAAAATGCCAGCTACCGAGCCAGTGAGGCATCTCATTTCAGCAACGTGCTTTAAAACTTTAAAGAAAGTTTTAAAACTTTAATGCTTTGACTACACACGCATGTTACATGACTGCTTTGCTTTCACGTTAGATAATTTCAGAAATTAAAGCAAATGCAGCGTCGATACGAACAGCTTCAGGTAGTACTTATTAAAGTGAAACTCTTGAACAGGTCTTTTGCATAACCTCAGGTGGGTCAGAACTTTAAGGGCATCAGGGGATACATGAAATAGGGAAAGCTGACCTGCCCGGAAAACCTCGAGCGACAGCCTTTCGCAGGACCACCTTGAGTTAGAAATCAAAACCCACCTCTAGCTCCACTTTCCAAACCCATTCTTAACTTTGTTACCCGGGTCTTGAGGTTTATAACAGCACACCAATCCCCTTAGAAAGGGGCGAGGAAGCTTTTAAGTTTATTTCAGGAGTCACCGCAACACCCACACCGATCGCCGCGCTTCCCGAGCTACCAGGGCAAACCGGGGCCGAGGCTCAACACGAAGGAGGAGCGGAGGCAGCAGAAAGGAAGAGGGCAGCAGCAGCAAACAGCCCCCGACAGAGAGAGCAAAAGTGGCGGCCGCGGCGGCAGGAGAGGGACGAGGCCTCGGGGATGGGCAGGGCGAGGCCCGCTGCCTCCGCCTCCCGCTATGGGGCGCGCCTCACTCCCCCCCCCGCCCCCCCCT
>NW_009259047.1:971918-972560 GCF_000687185.1 Egretta garzetta | reverse complement strand
CCATCTTGGTGCCGCAACGCTCCTGCCAGCGTCGCCGGGAGGCCGCTGAAGGACCTCACCCATCGCGGGCGCCCAACACACTGCCTGATGCGAGGGAGGGCAGGCTGGCTCCCAACCCCGGCACCACAAGCAGAATCAGCTAACTCGGAACCTCTGAGGGTAGCCTAGAGCAAAGATACTTCAGTCTGTTACAGCGGCGCTTCACAGCGAGGCTAAAGGAGGTGCCGTTCCCCCGCCCCAGTCAGGCATTGCCGAAGCAACCCTGAGCAAGGTCCTCTCTCAGTCCGGAGAGATCCTGCCAACCGGCGAACCGGCATCTAGGCCCCTCCACCTGGCGATTGACAGTCGGCCTGAGCAGTACTATTGTGCCTTCCCCGAGTGCCGCGGTGCCTGTGCCCAATGACAGCGGGCAGGTGGGCGGGACTTCAAGAAGGGCTCCCAATCACCAAGGGTCGCATGTAGGCGGGACATCGCTTCGGTCCAGCAGCTCAGCGCTGAGGGGGGAGGAGGAGGAGTCAACGCCCTGTGGGCGGGGCTCGGCCTGAGCGGGGCCAATCCCGTGTGGGGGAGAGGCGGGGTGGCGGTGGCACCGCCCAATGGCGGAGGGCGCGCGGTTGGGCGTTCGGTTGCTGAGCAGCGCAC
>NW_009259047.1:963871-971211 GCF_000687185.1 Egretta garzetta | reverse complement strand
CGGGCACCTGGGCAGGGGGGAGCGGTGGCAGTGCCGAAAGCCAGCCCGGGCCTGGTCCTGCAGCCAGCGATCGCCTTCCGCACGCTTAGGCTCTACTTCAGACCTTTTGCTAAGGCTGGGCTTTGCAAAGGAAAGCACGGTGTTTAAAAAAAAAAAAAAAAAAAAAAAAAAAAAAAGGGGGGGGGGGGGGAAGAGCAAAAGAGATTGTTCTTAATGACAAATGGGTAATTTGTTTTGCTCTCATTGAGTGTAAGATGTTATCTTCTGCAGTTCACCGAGTGTAGTTGGTGATCTCCTAGACCGTCTCTGAGCTGTAGTTAAACAGAATAATGATGAGCTTGAGAACTCCTGTGTAAGATTTCTTTTGCTCTTCCTGCCTCAGAAAGACCTTTTTAGAGTAATACCTGCCTGGTAGGTAACATCTTACGACCTTGTCTGTTGTATGTGAAGCTGCAGAACTTGCATAGATTTTACGTTATTTAACTAAAGGGTCTGAGGGATGTGAAAAAAATACCTGGTTTGTGGTGCCTGGGAGTTGTAAAAACAGAGCACTGAGACTTCTGGTGTACGCAAGTGCAGGGGCTGGCTTACAAGCACTGTTGATTTGTTTTCTCGTATTATTTGACTGTACTAAGATATTTTGACTATAAACCCTTCAAGACTGTAGGAAGAAAAGTGCACATGTCATGTTCCTACTGGTGCTAAAACTAAAGTGGACTTGGAGTGACGTGGGAAGTTTAGCAGCGAGCTTCTAACAGAGCCAGAGTCAGCATAACTTAATGTTGAGCTGTATGAATGCCATTGGGATTTTACTTCGCAGCATTTCTTTTCCACTTTGCTTTCTCTGAACTGGATATTAGAGATTAGGACGCTGGAAATGGCAGTGGTTGACTGCTTGAGTTACAGGATGCTCTTACTCTGCGTATTTTTCAACTGAAAGTCCGTACCAATTATAATCGAGGCATAACTTTTGCAGGGTCTCAATAACTGTAAACAAAAATTTGGAGAAGAAAATGACTGAATTTGGAAGATAATTCAAGCAGGTGTTAACGCAGTGCTCAAGGTTCAGTGGAATTTTGTATTGGTCTGTTTTAAACTGGTCGGTACCCAGGGCTTCAGCGCCTCTGTTGCGGACAGTGTATGGTTAATGCAGGGAAATCTACCTCCTGGCATGAAAAGATTAACATAATGCATGTGAGAGTAAAGAGTTTTGCTGGTAAAACTACTTCCTCCTCCTTAATATATATGCAATGGGCATGATTGAGTTACATATTTAGAGGATTAAAATACACAGCTCGTACTGCTTTGGGACAAGAATCTAATTACTATGTTCTGCTGATTTTATTTCTTAAGGAGAAGGGAAAACTATTATAAAGTTTATTAAAAGTATGATGGAAAGACTTGCTTTGTGATCAACTTACTAGTGATTCTCAAAAACCTGTGTAAGGAGGGGAAAAGGGCTTTCTGCAACAGCTGTGAACTCGGGTTCTGTTTTTTTTAATGTGAGAATACACTTTGTTAAAAAGCTTCTAGCTGTCCCAATGTCTCCCTTTTTACACGTTTGGTATGTATTTTATGACTAGCAAACGTTAAGGTTTCCTTGTAGAAAATTTTTTCCATCCTGGTTGGTGATATTTCTGCTGAGCTGTAATGTGGCAAATGTTTTTTTCCAAATCAGAGTAATTAGTCTAATGCTCTTGAATTGCAGCCTTTCTCCCTACCCCCCAGAAGAACGAGGGTGGGGGCTGTGCAGAGAGGCAGTGATACTATGATTTGATGATAACAACAAAGTAGTTCTCTTGGTCTTTCGGTTGTGTTTCGGTGGGCGCTTTATGTTAGAAGTTGCATTGCATATTGCTTGGGTACTGGGTTTTGAACTATGCTATGTGTTTGTGTTGATATGTCATATGATACGCTGTCATCTTGGAAAGTAACTGTAAGAATTAGGCACTGACTAGGGAAACCAAATGACTTCAGATTTGATAGCAAATGAAATAATACTGCAATCTTAGCTGCAGTTCTAATAATATTCAGCCATGCTTCCTGATGGACGGGGGTTTATCCAATTTCTTCACGTATGAGCAGCTCCTGATTCTGTACTGAACAACTGGGTGGGGGGGTTAATTTCAGTTCAACATCTTAAAATATCTTGCCTATAACATAAAATTGGGGCATGTTTCCAGACACAAAAAAAATGTGAACTTCTTTTTTCCTGTAAGACTTTATATAGGTAAAACTCAGTCACTGGCAAACTTCTCTTTTTTAAGTTATGAAGTACAGGAGATAGAAGCCAATGACCATCACAAACGCTGCTGCTGCTTTTTTTTTTTTCTGTGATGAGATTATTATGATCCTAATGTCACTTAAAAAGGGGTTTGTAAACCTGTGGGTTTCTTTATCATATGAAAGATAGCTCCCCAATTAAAAAAAAATAAGGAAAATCAAAATATTCATTGTAACTTCTCTGCTGCTGTTGGACTTCTTAAACTACTTCCAAGTGGTTTGTAGTGGTGAGACCACAAGCAGAGCCCAGTCAGAACCCAGTTTCAAGTACTCTTTGGGTGAGATTTGTACATACAGCTATTACATCTTTCATATTCTTTTCAAGTTTACATGTTAGGGCAGCTAAACTGGCATTCTCTCTAGATGAAGCTGTCCCTAGCTGCCAGTGAGAACTTTAATGTTTTTATTTAAGCCTGGTGTAGGAATGCACAGCCCTAATAGAGAATATTGCACGTGAAAGGCAGATGTTGAGGTTTGCACTATCGTTCCTGGAACAGAAATAACCTGACTTTCCCCTGTGTTTTTTGCAAGCCTGGTAGGTGCAACCTGTCCTCTGCTTTAAACTGACCTAGCATTAAACATCCACCGTGCCATCTCCTGTGTTGCCATTAGCATTTGTGGCGAGTTGGATCAAAAAGCTGATCCAGCTGGAAATAATCCATCCATCTCTTCTCTTCCCTCCCCAAAATTTTGTAATGCATTGGTGGGCAGAAGGAAGAGAAGAGAAAAGTTTGAATGTGTTCTAGTTCTTCCGTTAAATTAATTTTATTCTGTAATGGCAAGTACTAGAAGCATTTCAAGGTTGGTCATAGGGGTGGGGGAAGACAGTGCCTCATTCAAGGAAAAGTCTGTGGGATTGATCGGAAAAGGTGAGGGTAGTAGATGGGGAAGGATTACTCTTTGGTGGGGTGGAAATGAAGTAATACTGCTACTTTCCAGCTGGTTAGTGATATTTGCATATTGCATTTTGAAAACGGTCTGTGTCTGAGTAACGTAATATACCCTAACGGGCAGAGCAAGGATTGAACAACTTTATTACTGTTTCAGATTATAGCTTCAGATCGTGTGGAAACGCTGGTTAGCTGTACTGTGGGAGCATTTCTTCTGCTAAGTGATAAACTTACAGTTCCTATCTGTTAATTCAGCAGCTTGAATTCAGCATACGGAAGTCTGTCATTTAAAAGAAATCCTTTATGTTTTATTTTTAATTTTTTTTGTTTGTTTGAAAATATGTGAATAATTTGAAAGGCTAAGGCTCTTTTCCTAAGCCCAGGGAAGAAAATTTAATTGATGATTAACTGATTGCTGGAT
This sequence comes from Egretta garzetta, assembly GCF_000687185.1. NCBI lineage: Eukaryota > Metazoa > Chordata > Aves > Pelecaniformes > Ardeidae > Egretta > Egretta garzetta. The sequence goes on along the minus strand of NW_009259047.1, from coordinate 967,617 downwards.
TTTAAATTTTTTGAAGATAGTTCCCTAGTGCCTGTGGCCCTTTCTGGGGTAGTATCCTTCTAAGCACTGTGCAAGTACCTGACAAACCACTGTTCCTTTGAAGTTAAATGATTTAACTTCCCAATGATTAAATCCTATTGCTTTCTAGAAATGTAAGAGTTTCTACATTTGGTAGATGTTGAAATAATAAGTATCTTGTGTTTAGTGGTTTAACTTCAGCCGGCCACTAAGCCCCACGTAGCTGCTTGCTCCCCGCCTCGTGGGATGGGGGAGAGAATCAGAAGAGTAAAAGTGAGAAAACTTGTGGCTGAGATAAAGGCAGTTCAATAGGGAAGGCAAAAGCCACAAGCAAAGCCAAGCTAGGAATCCATTCCCTGCTTCCCACCGGCAGGCAGGTGCTCAGCCATCCCCAGGAAAGCAGGGCTCCATCAGGCGTAACGGTGACTTGGGAAGGCAAACACCATCGCTCCCAAAGTCCCCCCCTTCCATCTTCTCCCCCCCAGTTTATACGCTGAGCATGACGTCATACGGTGTGGGATACCCCTGGGGTCAGTTGGGGTCAGCTGTCCCGGCCGTGCCCCCTCCCAGCTCCTTGTGCCCCTGGCAGAGCGTGGGAAGCCGAAAAGTCCTTGACTGGTATAAGCCCTGCTCAGCCACAACTAAATGGTCAGTGTTTTATCAACATTCTTCTCATACTAAATCCAAAACACTGCTCTATGCCAGAAAAATAACTCTGTCCCAGCTGCAACCAGGATACCTTCATTCGGGGGGGGGGAGGAATCTCCTGTCAGTAGGCCTGCCAGTTGCATGTGTTTAGAAAATCCCTCAGAAAACTTCTTAAATTGTCCTTCATAATATAGCATGCATAGTTCCTTAGTCTATTATTTATACTTCATTTATAGAGAGTAGTTTGTGATTGTTGGCGGTTCTGGCTGCACACAGCTATGCAAATAATTTACTAGCATTTCTTTTACATATAGCTCTGTTGCCCAATAGTTATTATTTTCTGCTGAGTAGCCCAAGGCATTCTTTCAGGAGCTGTTTTCTTGTGTCCCGGGTTTCCTGAAATAATGCTGCTTCCTCAGTATATCTCCAGCCAGTGAAATATTCTTCCACTTTGCCCTGCTGGTTCTATCATACTTGTTCATTTAGTTCCCCCTTACTGTTCCCCGTCACCATGCCCCCAGTTGTTCCAGAATAAATTTTAAACTACTATCAGAAGAAATTTTGAACTACTCCCATACTATGCTTGTACTTCCCCTTGGAAAGTGTGATATAGAGCAATTATATGAATTGTATTTATTTATGATGTTATTGTTTGTGGTTTTGTATTTTTTTATAACTTTTGGGGAATAAGTGTTGCAGCTGCTGCTGTTGCATTTTCTGTGAAATTGGTAATATCTGAATTTTGACTAATATAGAACTGTGCACGTTCCCAGGCTCGTACCGAGACAGGTTGGACTTGCAAATAGGCACTGAGGCTTCATCTCACCCCTCTTTGCTGGCACTCCAACATCTGTTTCTAACAGTGGAAAGAAGAGGCACAACTTTTTAAAATTCCTTTCCCCTTCTGGAAGGCTGCACATGAGAAACTTTAGTATTGTTGTACCTAGTTTGCAGGCCTCATGCTTTTAGTGAAATAGGTTTGAGAATTAGTGATGTGGGGAGAGCTGTGCCTTCGCTTCTAATAGCAGTTGCTGTTCTGAAGAGTTACCTGGTAAGGGGGCGTTTTTGTTAGAGATGCTTTGAGGGTGGTTCTGAGAGGTGAAGTGGACTTGAGACATCAGATAAAGTGTACGCCTCCAGCCACGGACTGCGGTGGATGAAGTAATCACCAGGTAGGGCACTGCATCTTTCCAGATTCTCCACTGGAAAAGGTCAGGTTTGGGCCAGTACCTGTGCATGTATGGTACTCTTTAATGCACAAATCTAAGTTGAAGAGCACAAAGACGTACAATACCATCCTCCAGCGAAATCCTGGAGAAGTGCCATGATTACGATCAGCTGTTTAGGATAGAAAAGGCTTGTTGGACAGCCAGAGAAATACAAGTGCCATGTTCTTCTTCTTTGTGAATGAATGTGATATTACAGATTTGGTAATGATAGCTATGAGGTAGGGAATTAGTCTGAGGCTAAGAATCTCAGGAGAAAGTGTTTAAAGGAGTTCTAGGTCCTGTTCTTCCATATCATAGTTATTCTACATATGAAGGGAGATTGGGTTATTTCAATAATTAAATACCTGGCAGGTTTCATTAATGTGCTTGGCACTATAAAAGGAAAAGTGGTAGGGCTACTAGAAATGAGAAAAAGCTACTTTTAATGCCTTTATTTACTCTGTGATAAAGCACCTAAACCAATGACATTACGGCATAATGCCATGCCAATGGTCACTTTGCTTTTCTTTATTTTCTACCTCTAATCATGGCCAAAGTAACTAAAATTTTCATGTCTGGAATGTGCGTTTGAAATGGAATGTTTGGAAGTTACTATGTCGTCTTTTGTTTTTTTAGTTCTCACTGGAGATTATTATCAAAGGAACTGGTTTAAAACACAGCAAACCCTGACAAAACTAGAGACACCCGAATACTCGGCTAAATTAAAACTGACTGGTCATGAATTTTATATATGTATATGTGTGTGTGTATGTATAGAAACACATATGAAATGCATATACATATATAAATAAAAAAAGCCCAAACCAGCCCTTGCTAAATTACTTAAACTTTGGAGTTTGCATAACAGGTTAAAGCATTTCTTTCCCATTTGTCAAGTACATCTGAAGTGAAATAAGTCGTAGGAATTTTTTTTTTTCTTCCTTATTTCAGAAAACTGACATATTTGCAGCTGGATTCTTTTTTTGCACAGCTTTGTATTGCCCCTGGCGGTTGAAATTAGGGACATTTGAACAGCTCATGAACAAGTCATTTCCATATCTACTGACTGGCAACCATGAGTCACTCCCTGTTAGACTTATTCTGGCCAGACTTGTCTTGTCTTCTACTAATGAATGTCTTCTCTCAAATTCTTGCTCCTCTTTAGGAAAGAGATGGCTTTTGCATATGGAATCCTCCACATATTATCACTTAATTGGGTCAAAAGACAGCCTTTTTGTGTAGCTGTGTGCAATCTGTAGTTTTTGTCACTTAGCTGAAGTGTATTTAAACCTTGTCAAAGCAGTATTAAAATAGTGGTAAGTGCTTTGCTTGAAATGTGGTGCTATTTATCTGTTTATATGTCTGAGGTACTAGCCCAGCAAGCATAATGAAAGTGCCATGCTGTGGAAAAATAGCTGAACTGCTACGTGTATTTGCATTATTTTTTCAACCAGAAATAAAAGATAAAAGACTGAGTAAAAGGAGTCCACTGTTGAGAGAAGCATCTGAAATTTGGCCAGCTGGCTGCAGCCTTTCATAAATATGTACAGACTCTTAACTGCAATCTGTCCTGCTCGCTATATGGACGGGGGCAGGCAGCGTCTTATTCAAACCCTTAGCTTCAGGTGATGCTCAGGCCCATCAATTCTATTTGATTTTCTCACTCCCCTAAAAATTTGCGGCCCCATGAAGTTGTTGTGTTCAAAGCCCAGCATCGTGAGAAAGGTGGCATTCAGGGAAGTCTTCAGTCACTTAGGAGAGAAAAACCAACCTCTTTTCTTCCTGGAATTGGGTCAATTGGTTCTTTATTCCCCCCCCCCAACTCCTCTCCACTTGACCTTTTCAGTTTTGGAGAACTCACGTCCCTCCGTT
>NW_009259047.1:959056-963756 GCF_000687185.1 Egretta garzetta | reverse complement strand
CTGTCGGTAATTGCCTGTATTAAGATCACTGCTAGTACAGTTGGTATGCCCAGGCACTTCTCTAGAGGTATAAATTCTCAATACTTGTGGAAGCATTCATGTTGCGTATATGTGTATGGTTTTGTGTCAGGAATATGCTGGCTATCAGGATATCAGTGTTATTGCAGGATGTGCCCTTGAGTGTCAGGGTCTGGCTTCATATTGAGTGTCTGTATGTTCCCAAGTAATTAATTCATTGCTGTAGTTTAGCTTTTATGGCTACAAATTAAAAGCGTATTTTTACCGTAGAGGTTTTGTTTGCAAATGTGTCTGCAGGAGCCCCAACTACATCCGTGTGTCTTTTTATTGTCTCTAGTATTCAGTGTATTATTGTTGTCCTGACTTTGCAATATCCTTGTGTCATCATGGATCCAATAACATTACTGCTATAATAATTATTATTCAAGCTTTCTGGTAGTGATAAAATTCATCATGAGTAGCTAGGAGTCTAGGGCAGTGAGAGAATTAATAAGATAATTAAATTACAAAAAGTATTTGGAAAGGAGCTATCTATCACTTTGGCCCAGTCTTCATCTGACTTTCTTTACGTCCATTCTCTCTCTGTATCTGGTTAGAGTTTAAAATGACAGCTGACATCCTTTTTTTTTTTTTTTTATCAACTTGCTGTTTAAGTCTGAATACTAATTTGTGTTGAAACATATGTAAAACTTAAGTGCTGTTTTGATAAAACAGCTTTTGATGATTTTGAAGTGTTTATGCAAACCTTGTGCATAATTACTGTAAAACTGTAAAGAGTGTGGGGATGGGATCTTAGGTTCCTTAAATTAAAATGCATATTTTCCCCATTTACTTCTATAGTGGTTTTTCTTTCAGAAGATCTTATTTTATTCTACTATTTTTTTAATGTATATAAACCAAAAACATAGATGAGGAGAATAAGGAATATATAAATTCATAATGTTTAGGGTTATAATAAATATAAATAATATTCCTCACTGTCACTATCTATATTTTCCGATGTTGTAGTATAGGACTGACCTTTCTCAGACAAGAGATTGAAAGGCAGTAGCATTTCATTTCACTTTGAAAAAAGCGAAAAAAGGCTGTTGAAAACATGAAGGAACTTGGAGATACGAGAGCAACTGAACAGAGATTATGCTTGGTCCTCTCACTTTCTGCAAAGTGGAGAGGGAAATCCATCTAATTTAATTATTTTTTTTCTCCTGAATCTTTTCCCTGCATATCTTTGCATTTTCAGTATTTCTATTATCTTCTTTTCTGGAGATCTTGTTGTTGAACATATTCAGGAAGATTGCATAAATAGCATATCTGTGTTTTCTTTGAAAAATTTGCATTTCTTTACATTGATTCTGTGGGGGGCTTTGGAGGAGATTTTGCAGTAATAGAAGTCTGTTTTTGCAAAACATGGCATTTGCAATGGGTTTCAGTATACAAAACTTTAATCAGCAATCGACTGCATTATATTGGAGTTAATTTTGATCATTCTGAGCAAAGGATTTCTGTAATTCTGAGAAGGATTTACAAATTTAGAGTAAAAGGGAATGAAGTCAAAACGTAGGATGTGAAAGTGATAGAATCTTATTCCGACACATTAAATAGACCAAGAAGCGTCTCTAAAACAAAGCAGTTTAAGATTTTGACTCCTTTAGCCTTTGAATGACAGCTCTAAATTGAGGAGAAAATAACTTTGTGGAAGATCTAATTTCAAATTTTTGATTCCTTCAAAAATGGGGATTAATTTTTACAAAAGCTGCGTCCAGTCATGTCCTTCTGTTGTCTGCAGTAAAAGTAGTATCTCACAGGGTTATATTCCCATGCCGAAGGACAAAAATACTACACCTCCTCTGTTGACCAAAACTCTCTGGAGCACAAGCGCATGATCGCTTTCTGAAGATGTGGTTTTGCACCCAGTACACAAAATATCTTGTATGAGGATCTGTGGTTTTGGAAACAAAGTCATAATGTCAGATTTTTTGTATCGTGGTGGTGAATGAAGTGTTTCATAGGTAGAATCCCATTTCAGCTCTACTCCCACTGACAACTTTGGAGCCAAGATTTTTCAGCATCTCATTTGTCAGTAAATCTTGGGCAGTGTGTGCTCTTAAAAGTGAGAAAAGATATTTTCCTGGCAAAACATCTATAATTACATACTATTCTTGATACATTATCCTACGAGCTGTGCTGAGATGACCGTAGCACTAAAATGCTTTCCCTTAATCAAGTTAGTGCCTTTGGGAATATTGAATGTCTTATAGTTTGCCCTTCTTATTTTTTTTATTTATTTTTTTAAAAAAGCCAAACAAAAGAAGCTTACAAACCCCCCCTGCTTATCTGAGAATAATTTATTCTGTTTTAATAAGTTTTTAGGCAAATTAAGTATTTTGTATTAACTTTGATGATACCAACAAGGCAAGCTTTTGAAGATAAGTACCAAATAAATAGTTTGCTGTCTCATGATGAAGCGATTGGATCTTGCTGTCCAATTTGATGACTTCAAAGCGTGTAAATTGGGATTGGACTGAGTATGGTTTTGACCTCCACTTAAAAAGGCAGCATTTCAAGAGTAGGTGTATATTTGCTTTTTGCAGAATGTTCTTGTTTACAAAATGACCTTTTGGAGTATGGCCATTTAGTAGGAATTGGAAAGTTTTCTATTTTTACTGTCTTCCTACTTTTATTAAAACTATTTTTTAAATACTTCTGGGCTTTCCTCCCTTTGCTCCTTGAATTGTTAATCCCAACATGCTACTTGTGCAGCTGCTGTTGGTTTGAGCGAAGACAAAACTTGCAGTAGCTCCGGTGTTTTAGCAGGTTTTTAAGGTGTTTAAGGTTTAAAGTTCTCTTCAGTGGGACTGTACTTCATGTTTTTGTTTGATCAAGCTGTAAAAAAAAAAAAAAAAAAACCTAGAAAATTGCTGGCATACTGCTTGATTTATACTTCTGAATTAGGGTGTATAGCCTGGGTGGTTAATGTGTATGCAGTAGTCTAGGTGTCTTCTGCTATGAGAAGTACCAAAACGCATTACTTTCTAGTAGGCTAGCGGTATTTATTCTGTTCCTTGAACTGCCTCGCAAACATGCTTTCTGAGCCAAAAGCCAAGGCTGAATGACCAGAAATACCTGTCTAAGCTTACATTTAAACACAGCAGAACCTGTCATGTCTGGTACAAACTTGAATTTTATCTTTGAAACTATTCAATCACCAAAGCAGTTAGGGTTGCGTAAAAACTTTTCCATGTAATTCAGTTGGAGCAACTTTTATTCCAAAGCTTTGAATTTTGAGGAGAGATTTTGGAGTGGTTAATGAAGTAAAATTGCTGTTGGTCATGGAGGCTTGAGAAGGCACAAGACCTGACAGATGAGCCGCCAAAGTTAACGGCGGGTGACTAAGCAGCGTGCCCAGGGAGAACATCAGCCCGTTGCGAGCCAGGGTGGCAACCCGAGGTGTGCCCAGCTCCTCTGCCGGCAGAGATCAGAGCACGGAGCGTCAAGTTAAAGCACTCTTGATTTCAGTTTAGTTTAATGCTTTGGGCTTTGAGCTGCAGAGATGGCATATGCTTGCTTCTGGACAGGAAAGGGCAGCCATCCCTTCATCCAACCCAGAAAAGACTGGTAGAGGATATTTGTCAGGCTGCTTAGTTATTCACGAGGCATGTGAAATGCATTTGGCCTAAAGGCAAATTTATCTTGTAAGCGTGTGGTCGAGCTTAGGGGAGAGTATTAGAGATGAACTTTTGAAGAGGGGAAATGAGGAGTAGAAAGGATGTGTATGTCTGAAAATGTACTTGCTTCTGATTCCTATTGCCTTGTCATTTACCCTCCACAGTACTATTAAACCCTCCTCTCCTTTCTGATGGCAAAAATCAACATAAGACCGAGGTGGTGGTTTAGCAGAAAGAAACAATAAATCAAATAGTAAAACATTTATACGTATCCTCTTCTGGTTTTCCTCTCTGCGCTTTCCAAACCATACGCTGAAAAACACGGTCTTGCTAACATGTTTGTGGGAGCATTTTTCTAAACATTTGTGGTCACTGGAGCAACCCAAGGCATTGTTTCTGGTGATTTTTATGTGCCTACTTATGTGTGATTGTATAGTGCAGATGGCAAGGCAGCCTCAATATGAGCATTAGGAAAGAGAAATAGATGATAAATTATTTGCATGCCAAGTTTAAAGAAAAAGAAAAAACACGTATGAAGGAGGAAGGAAGAAATGGAAAGAGGTTTATTCTTTTTTTTTTTTTTCTTGTTTTAAGCCATAGAAAAAAGCCCTTAGAAACTGAATGACCATTTTTATATTTTCCAGGAGCATTAGTGGTGATTATGTGTAAGTTCTAAATATGTGCACTCTTTGACTGGTAGAAGCGTGTGTCAAGGTTGCAGTTAAAAGCACGTATTGGTTTTGGTAAGTAATGGGATGTGTTAAATTTCTTAAACTGGTGCTGTAAAATTTACATGCAAAATATTTGTTTTGCTGGAGATGATGAGAAAAGGTTTTAAATGTTGACTGAGCTTGAAATACCAGTTTTCAAGAATGAATGCTGGAAAACAGGGTAAACATTTTTAGACTCACTTCTCGTTGTTATGCCATCTTAAAACAATATGGAAATAAAAATAGCACTTACATCAAGTGCTTTTTAAGTATAAAAAAATCTTACTAAATGTCTGACAACATGACA
>NW_009259047.1:876343-959010 GCF_000687185.1 Egretta garzetta | reverse complement strand
GGTTGTTCCCACATCTGTTTTTCTTTACTTAATATATATTAAGTAATGTGCATGTAAATGTAAACATGAGATGGCACTCTAGAGATAACTAGTATGTAACAGAAACCTATATGAAAACCCTCTCAGATATCCAGGAATTGATTTGGATGGGTTTTCTGCCCTTGATGGAATTGCATAGCTACAAACTCTCCGCAAATTTTGTTAATCCTTCAGCCGTTGCTGTGTCAGGCTCCACAATTAAATAGTGACCTAAATTGGCAAGAATATTTGGCTTCTCTATAGAAAAGTGTCTAGACCTCACAAATACACTTCAGGCAGAACTACCAGGTAGTTTAAAGCTTTACCAACTGATAAGGGTTAACCAAGTACAGACATAAGACCGTAAAAAGGGATCGGGTTTTTTCATTTCTTCAAAACCTTTGTTACAAGGAATTTGAGGAGCTAAAGAACCTCTGATAATTAAGGATCAGAAATGCATTGATTTCAAACTTGACTAAACTTGTTGTTTTATGTAATTTCAGTAGCACCCTTCATCATTTTCCTGCAGTATTGAATATATGGCATTTTGTGGTGACAAGGTTTAAAGCATCCTGTACAAGGTGGAGCATGGGAACGTAGCGTATGCTGATGGGTTGTGTGTGTCCCCTCCTCTTGTCCCAGGGAAACCCTCATATAGCTTTTGAGGGGCTGGTTTGGTTTCAGAGCAAAGAATCCTTGGTTTAGGCGGTTTGTAGACAGAAAGAACTTAATGATTTGAGGATAATTATTTTCTCGAGTTTATTGCTACTTCTTGGTTGATCTAAATGCAAGGTCAAAATTAGCTAAAAATATCCCAACATTCCTTGGAACGTATGGCACTTAAATTAGTATGAAATGCAACATTTTTAGGAGGCGTGTCACTCAAGAACTGTTAGCATATGCCAAAAAGCACATGAATTAGTTGCCAAAAGTATTCTTGGATAATGGTGGCTGTTTTTCTCTAACAATTTCTTTAGAAAACAAGTAACAGTTGGCACTTTTCCAAACTATGATTGAGCTTACTGCAATAATTACGTATTTTAGTGCTATTGTTTTATTGTACTCTGCTGCCTTGACAGCAGTCCTGATTTTATAAATGTAAAAAATAGTTGTGCCTCAATTCCTTTTTTTTTTAATAAAAGATAGTCAGATCTAAAGCAAACTTCCTAAATTGCACTTTAGTGCTTATTAATCATTCTGTCACTGTAACCTCCAGTAAGCTTCACAGAATGCTTGTTAGATGAAGCAGTTGTGTTTCCAAACTAGAGTCAGACACAATTTTGTGTAGTATAGTAGTTAAAGCATTAACTGGATGCTTAGCATTCTAAATTTGATTTTGGGGGGTGGGTGGTGGTTTGTTTGTTTTAACTGCAGGCTTATTTTAGGTGAATTTACAGTGCTTTGGATTTTTTTTTATATACAGGGATTGCATCCACCAGAAAATTTCAATGTAACTTTACTTAAGAATTTTATGTGGTAGACTCACATATTAACAATTCTGGTGGCAGTCTTGTGACTCGTATTTTTTATTTTAGAATAGTTGGAATAAAACTACGCAGTGACACTAACTTTCATGATTGGTTGCTAAAGAGCTGAACCTTGTTTTGGCGTAGAAGTGACTGTTGGGTTTGGGGGGAGGGTTGTTTAGGGTTTTTTTTAAAGTGAACATCCAAGAACATTTACTAATGCCAACTGCTGGAGTGGCATTTTCTAATGAAAATTTAAGATCTCTTTCCTTGAGAGGTCTAGCAACTGCTGGATCAACAAAGTGCGTATGGCTTTTCTTGTTTGTGTGTTTTGTGGAAATTTTCCCTTTTATGCTCTGTGAGCCTTGGCTAAGATGTTAGAATGAAGAACATTTTTTATTGAGCTTTTTGCCATTTTACAGGTTAATCTGTGAACCACTGACTGAACAGAACAACTTTTACAGACTATAAAGTGCAGCCTTGTAACATGGAGTAACAATCAAATAAAAGAGAGTCTGGTGGGGAAAGTAATTTTCCCACATCTTTTAAAGAGTCCGTACTTGAAGTGGGGAAGGTTGGGGCTGTAGGGTCTTGTGATGATTCATAGCAATACAAGAGGAGAAAGTTAATACTGATGGTGGGGGCCACTAATGGCCATCAAGCACAGACGTTCAGTAACACTTCTGCCTCTTCTCCCCCTGTCTGTGGAGTCCCAAGGGTAGAACTGAGGGGGGGAAAAAAAAAATGAAAAAGCCTTTGTATTTCCAATGGAAAGTAATTTTTAAAATATCCATCGGGACCACTCTAATACAGAAATGATACAGTATCTGTTTGATCCATGTCCTTCACTGGTATATGGGTGTCGGTCTCTTCTCCCAGGTAATGGGTGGTAGGACAAGAGGAAATGGCCTCAAGTTGCGCCATGGCAGGTTTAGGTCGGACATTAGGAAAAATTTTTTCACCGAAAGGGTTCTCGGGCATTGGAATGGGCTGCCCAGGGAAGCAGTAGAGTACCCATTCCTGGAGGTATTTAAAAGCCGGGCAGATGAGCTGTTTTGGGACATGGTTTAGTGGTGGGATGGCAGTGTAGGTTGATGGACCTGGTGATCTTAGAGGTCTTTTCCAATCTAAAAGATTCTATGATTCTATATTGCAAGTATGTGACCTTAGGAACTTGGATATGTACAAAAAGCCACTGTTTGTATTTATACTCAAGTTTAACCTGGTTCTTTCTTCATACAAATTTGACAAATATTGCTGTGGATAGAAAACTATATTGGTATCCTTGTGTTGCCTGACGGAGGACCACTTAGTCTCCCTTACCCTGTTTAAAGCTATGTGAGTTAGGTTTCAATGAACCAGTTCATTTACTCGGGCTACTGCAGCTTCTCTGGCAGACAAGAACTTGGCACCTCTAAGCATGTTTCTGCCCAGGTATTTGCTCCATAGCTCACTTGCATGTGCTGCATTTATGATGTAGATTTAAGCATCAGGCATTGAAATAAAACTTTTTTGGAGTTAGCTACTTTTTAGATTAATTGGAATTAAGCTCATTAAACAAACATTTCAGAGGAGAGAGCCTATGTTTACCAGACTGATGCCTGTTTCTGGGACAGTATCTAATTTCTGCATAGTAACTCATAATAAAATCATGCTATTAAAGACTTTCCGATGTTTAACATGTATATGGACAAATGAGTTAATGCGTATTATTCTATTTCTTAAATAAGCAGCAGTCTGTCAGCCTTGGGAGCTCACTGGCTATTTCAAGAATTTAACCCGCTTTGACACTTCCATGGTTTCTTCCTGTGAGCAGCTTGAATACCACTTACTCAGCAGTAAGTTAAATAAAATCAGCTAAGGAGAGCAGCATACTGCAAATGATGCTGGTAACAGAAAAGACATGTAAAATTGCTTGTAAGATGATAACGTTTCATAACATTCTGGAAAACAACATCTCATGTATTGATTTTTTTTTTTTTCTTATTTTTTATACACCCCCCCATCTGCAAAGATGAAATGTAGTCTTTCAAGGAGTCTTATTCCTTCCTTGAAGACTTGCTATATTGATCTGAAACCGCAGAGCTGAAATTGGTCATATTTTAACAGCGTTCCTTCTCTAATGACAATATATGGCCCTACTGTTTAAGTGGAAAACTTGCTGCAGTATTTCTGTTACTGGAATTTGTGGAACAGTCAGTGAGGGACTTCTCTAAAAATCCCTTATGAGATATTGCAAATGGAATACTTTGCTGACATCTCTGTGGATGGATAGCAGACCTCTGCAGACGTGACTCTGTAGTCGTGCTTCGTGGAAGCATACCACCAACTTGCTCCGGAATAAAGTCATGGGAGAGAAGAGATGTTGAGTAACCCCTGTATGAATACAGATTTTTGTGTTTTCTTTTTGGCCTGGTGCTCCGCTTACTGCAGGCCAGCTAATCAACACACTTCTTGTTAGTGCAGCTTTAGGTTTCTCAATTACTGATAAATACAAGAAAACTTATCTCCCTCAGAACAAGGGACAAGACAATTTCTCCTTATCTCCTACCCGCTTTGCCAGCTGATGAACTTAAAAGCTGCTGCGTATTAATTATTCCCCACAATAACTACGTTAGCTGTTGTTGCAAGGCCTTGCTGTTACTCTAAATATGTGGTAAGTTTAAAAAAGTGTAGGATTTACCATCAATGAGAGAGTTTTTCCCTCTCTCTGAAAAAAAGGGGAGGGGGAGATTTCGAAGAAAACACATACAAAGGCTTGTGGTGATTTTTTTTTTTGAAGTCTGGTTCTGGAAACGAAGTACAGAAGGTCAGAATAATAGCGTAGAATTTTTGGTTCTCTCCAGCCTCACATGTTATTTTACCTCCACTGTCCTGAGCCTGTTGCTTTAGAACACGGCTCTGTGTTTGTAATCTCTCAGTGGAGCTAAAGATGACTTACAGAAGTTTGAGAGTAACAAATATCATCGTAAGCTAGTTTAGCCTGGCCATTCAGACTTAGGCGCTCCATGTGCAATAATAGAATTATTGCATTTTTAGACATCACAATCTGCAGGGTGAGGATAGAGGACGGACGGATGTCAAGGGTCTATGCAAGCCTGGCTTTAGGGAAGAATAGGAACCCAGTAGGTCTGGGTAACTTAAACTGAGCCTGTTAAATTTCTGATCTCTGAACAGGCTTTTCTATTTTGGAAACCACACAATATAAATTTAACATTAAATCAACAAATAATTTAACTGTAGACATGTCTGCCTGAACCATGTTTTTAAATCCTACTGTAGTGAAATTTATGTCAGGAAAATGTGCCTCAAGTGAAACAAACACACACACACCACCGTTATAAAACACACAGTTTGAAGTTTTGAAAACTTTAAATGTCCAAAATGTTTGCTCTTACCCAATGCACAGGAAAACCAGTTGGTTAACAGTATCACAAATGGTTGGGAACAAAATTAATTTGGGATGATGCACTCTGGTGTCATATAAAATCTTGCAGAAAGTGGTGTTATCAAGAGAACATAAAACACTAAGCAGATGTATTGTTGTGCGGAAATTATAGAGGCGTGTTAGGCACAGATTTACTGAAATGAGGTAGGACACAGGAGCTAGACAGCGAATTTGAGAGTCTGCCCCTTCCCTGTTGCAGTTGTGCTGTTCTCATGTTCATCGCGCGAGGAACTGTTGCCGTACGGTTTCACGGTGCTTTCACTCTGGGAGGGCCGTGTTACCTCGGCGCTAACTGAAATTCCATGGTCTCAACATTGTAGCATTGCTTTCCATATTATAAAGTAAAAGTTTTTGAAGCTAAAGTTTCAACAGTAAAAATACCCAGTTGCTCTGCCAGTCTTTAATCAAGCCACGTGGTAGCGGTGATTTAAGTCTGGGGGTTTTGGTGTCTTGTGAGGAGTAGACAGTTGCTAATTGTAAAATTGATTAATGTGGAGTGTCCTTCTGCACTTAGATTTCTTAAGTTTCTAATATAGTCAACCCTGGATACAGTAGTACCTAGGGAATGCTTTTGCATTTTCCTTTAAGTGCATATGCATACGTATATTTAAGCTTAAATTCTGAAGAAGACTGTTTGGAGGGGAAAAAAAAAAAAGCAAACCCAAAGCTCTATTGCTTGGAAATTGCTTTAATGTATTTTGGAATAGTGGAGTTTAAGTCATTGAGCGCTGGGGCCTGTGTGGGCTTTTAAAAATAACCACATGGTGTGACCTCTGCAGGTATCTCCTGCTTTACATCTGATTCCTGCTCCTTCTAATGCTTTAGAGAGAGGGCTGAATGGTAGCTGAATGCGATTTGTAATGTTTTTTAAAAGCCTTTCTGGCCTGTTAATTAGCTGAAAAAAAATCTGAATCTTTTGAGGATTGCGATTAGAATTGCTACTTGTATGTTTTACTGAGCATTAATTCATGGTTTGAATTTGTGATATGCATTTCTCTGCTCGTTTTGGAGAATATTGTGCGTTGTGGGGTGACAGCTTGATGATAACAAGCTATTTGAGGGAAGAATCTCTCAATATCAGGTGACTGGGTAATGGCTGGTGAAACTCAATTTTGTCATCTCTAAATGTATTTGGAGAAACAATCCCAAATTTATATATGTTAGATTCTGAACTGGCTGTCCTTGCTGAGGAAGGAGATCTTGGAGTTACAGAAGTTAGCTCTATGAAAACATCAAATCAATTCTCAACAGTGGTCAAAAATGCATGTAGCATGCTGGAAGCCATTAAAAACAAATGAAAAAACAAAATAAGAAACCTCATGAGAATTTTTTTTTTCCATTGGATACAGCAATTCTGCTGTGTTGTCCTTTCTTGCCCTTCATCTCGGAAAAGGTTAGTGCAGAGTTGGAAAAGATCTATAACTGGTGAGGATAATCAAAGGAACAAAGCATCTCTCATATGGGGAATGATTAAGTAGACCAAGGCTCATCAGACTTGGGAAAACATATTAGGAAATGAAAGGTAGGAACCTATAAAATCATGAGTAGTATGGAAAAAGTGAGCAAGGAATACTTACTATATGAGTGTAGAAAATGATAAAAAATAAAGTATTGGTTGATAGCTTCAAAAATACTGAAACAGACTGATGAACTGTAGAACACAGTGCCATAGCATATAATGATTATTGAACCGCTTGGACGAACGAGGGGTGGAAAAACCATTGATCTAAAAATTCATTAATCTACTAGGTTGCAAGTAGGTGGACAGCAGTAAATACATCAGGAGGATATGACCAGGTGCTTGACCTGTTTTTATGTCTTCTCCAGACATCTATTGGCCTTTGTCAGAAACTGGACATTGGAGTTTTGGTCTGAACCAGTAAAGCCTGTTAAGTAATACATGTACCAGGCCACTTCCCTTAAATACCATGTGTCCCTTAATGCAGCCTACTCATCCTTTTCATGCAAGGACTTGCCTGATGGTTCTTCAGCATTGCATGGATTCATAGCTTTTGACTCTTCAGAAGGCAATGAAAGGCTTAGACTGACCTTTTGTTTGTTATTAGTCACTTAAATTTCAAGTGGTGCCTAGCAAAAGTTTTGCTGATCCATTTCTTCCAGGATTATTAGTCACTTAAATTTCAAGTGGTGCCTAGCTGATCCATTTCTTCCAGGGGAGGGGAACCAATCTGGCTTTGAAAAAATCATCAAGAAATGGAGCATTTCCTGTGTTCGTTTATGAATGACCTTTGGAGCCTTTCACTATTTCAAAATAAGGCCTCAGTTTCTTGAAATCTGGACATGGTTGGTCTCGTGGCACAGCTACTGGATCTTACTATCTTCTCTGTACTCCCCTTCTCACCACTCTGCGGTATTTTTCCCTGCAAAAGTACTTAGATCCTGTAATCATCTCACTTCTCAATCTCTCTGGAAAACTAAGCGCACTGAATTCCCCGAGCCTCTCATTCTAAGGTAGCTTTCTGATCCTTGAATCATTTTTATGGCACTCCTGCACCCTCTCTAGTTTTCCGCCATCCACTTCAAAGTGTGGACAAAAATACTATGCAGCGTTTCGGTAGCAGCCGCGTTGTTTTTCCTCTCTGCTGCCCTCCTGACCCATCCGTGGGTGCCGTTTGTGTGGGTGGGTGATGGGCAGCGTTACGCAGCTGCAGATACAGCTGAAGAGGCTGGTTGTGTTAGCCAGATGCCACGCTCCGCCATTTCTTAATTTTTACTGAAATCAAATGGTAGACGGAATTCTGATAGCAGCAGCATTATATGAGATTGAAAGCAGAGAATTTATCATATTATCTCCTAACTAAAAATGCCAACAAGTACTCAGTTTCAATTTATTTCCTAGACACTAGAGACTTAGTTTGTAAATCAAAATACAGAGCTTTTATAGTATAGAGATGAAAATATAGCTAAAACTTCCCCAAACTCCTTTGAAGAGTTGATACTTGTGATATTTACTGATTTATTTTACTGATAGGAAAATCTGTCTACTGTCTATCAGATACCATGAATATATGTAACACGGAGCTTCTAGGTCCAGTCTAAAACCACTGTAGTTGAGCTGGCATGGACCCATATTTGTGCAACTTTGCTGCTTTTATTTTTGAGCTAGTCTCAGGTTGGTCCATGTGATACTTGGGGACTCAGTAGAATTTCGTTATGGAAAGTAAATCAGGAAAAAAAAAACCCAGATCTTAATTTTAAAGGTCTAAGTAGCAGTTGGAAAGTGTTTGAATGTGTGCGAACTTAGTATTTATTTGAAACACTGCATAGATTTTCAGTGTTAGAGCAGTATGAAACACGATAGAACACGTTTACAGATGAGTGATGGATTGCATTCTGAGTGTGTTGGTGGAATAAATAACAGATCTTAAGATAACATGTTTCTTCTTTATGGCTTGTAATAGTGCCATGAAAGAGAAAGCAGCTTACTTTCACTTTTATCTCTCAGGTGTTTTTTTGTTTGTATTTCCTGAAGAAAAACTGTTTCCCCAGTTTTTCCTTGAGAAGGTAGGTAGCCTTGTTGGATTTCATGATCGACAAGTGGTACTTCTGCTGTTTGACTACCTTAAATATTTGAAGTTTCATTTCTTCTGCTTGAGAGGAGAGCAACAGTTGCTTTCCTGCCTGAGCATTCTGATTTCTATTTGTGATGTGCTTAAGCGGGAGATAAAGTGGCTCGAAGCTTGTATTTCTGTTCTGTAGCTGATATTATCACACATTAGAGGTTGGAAACCCTTGTGGTAGTAGCTCTACAGTGGGAACATGTCATTCATCGTAGCAGCTGCTTTACGCTGCATTTATATTTAAATAGGAGAAAGTGATCTATTTTGAATTTTAAGAGTTGTTCCCATGGCAAAGTAACTTGCTGTCTTGTCTTTTTCTTCACCATTGATTGATCCATTTGCTTACTTATCCCCAGGAGTGAGGAGGAAGAAATCTAGAGTGAAAAAGCCTTCATTTAGGAGTATGCTTCCTAATAGCATTGGAGTTCAAAAGACCAGGGTCCTCTGGGTCTCGTTTATTTATATAGTTTTAATTAGAACTGCGCCTCATTAATGAAAATGTGCAAAATATAACAAGGGCATCTCTTTAAAGTTCAAATATATATATTGTGAGAGTGGGATTTGTCGTTAATCTAGGAAGCTGTGAGTTAGTGGCAGTACAGTGTTCAGCTGTTGGAAAGGATCTTACCCATACTGACCATTAGTATTCACCTTGTTCCCAATTATCCTCAATTAATTATTGCTTCTTCAGATGTAAACTCTTAGAATCACTGGTCAGGTATCTGTGTTCCTGGCTTTTGAAGTGAAGAGCTTGAATGTAGCTGGGAAAATGATTGCCACCTCATTATTAAAGTAATCTCTGTTTTATGAAGAATATTGGTAGAGCGCTCTTTGCTCGGACTGAGGTTGGGACTCTGCATTGGGCACCCTGAGTGATAGAAGCGGGGGCGCTCTTTGTCTCTCTGGTTGCCTCTCCAGATTTTTGGAGTGATGAAGGAATAGAGCAGCTATAATAGTTCTGTTCTCTTTTTTTTTTTTTTTTTTTTTTTTAAAGCCGAAAATACAGAAACACAGGTGATCATGGTTGTAATGCCAAGTGTGCGAGCAGTTGCACTATTTTATTTAATTGTTTTTTAGAAGCTAAGCAGTATTTTGCTATCCCTGTGGGTTTGGTTGGGTTTTTTTCTGGAATCAAGACCGTAGCTCCATCTTGTATGCCAGTGGGTATTAGGGGTATTTTTAGAAGAGCATGTGTATATGATGCTTACTATAGCATCAGCGTGCCATCAGGCCAAGACTGTATCTACTGTGCCTTCTAAGGTGCTGGGAAGTACCACGCTGGTCCCAGTTTGGAAAGAGACAGACAAAGCGATCGGGATATCGGAGACCTTGCTTTTTGCCCAGCAGTACCACTTGCACGATCGGTATTAGAACTTCTCAGCCGCTGTTCATGCAGAAGTAATGCACAACAAGCTTAAGCCCATCTCATGGCTTTATCAGGAAGAGAGACTTAATTTTTCAAGTGCAGTCTTGTCACAAATGAAACTGTTTGGGGGAGAGGAAAAAACATGGAACTGATGATCAAGGATGCTCATAGCAGCTTAAATCTGTGATTATTCTGGATGGCAAACGCGTTTCTCCACGTTGAGAGGTACATTGCGTGCATTTACTTGAACGTTGGAATCATTTGGTTTCCTTTACTTCCCTCGGTTTTAAAGAGGGATATATAGATATGTAGAGAACTTAAACGCATGCAACATATGGCTGAAATATCACGTATACCAAAGATCTAAAAATCAAAGTTGCTGTTTCCATGACAACCGTAGCTGAGCCAAAGACTTCTTTTCATAAAGACAGCAGCCGTGTGCAGCTAAAGTTCAGAGTCTGGGAACCCAATTCCTAGGATGCTTTAGGGTCCACATATAGATCTCCAAGGAGGTGCTATTTATGTTTGTATCCACTTGTAACTTAGAGTGTCACTTGTTCCCACTGCCTACAAAACACTCTGATGGGAGGAGAGTGTTTTTATGGTATCTAATTGATATGTCTGACATGTTGCAGATGGGAATTGCGAGCTAAGGAGTAATACCACCTTGGCAAAGAGGAGTTTTAAATGGAAAATAGGAGCGTTTCTATCTTTAATTTTGGGGGCGGGGAATGATGCGGGCTCTGATCTGCAGCTTTTGCTGAGCCAAATTGTTTATATGACTGCCCATGACCAGATGCTTTTTGTACAAAGACTCTCTGGTCTTCATTACAGGAAAAATTAGGCTATTCAATTTTTCTGCTGTAGTGCCACTACATTTCAGTCATGTCAGGTGGAAATTTAATTTTTCTTCCCTCTGATGCTAATTGTTGATGTCTTCACAAAATAAGAAAAGTGAGTCTTGGCTACAGTCAGTCAAGGTACTGAAGCGAATGAACCAATATCCTAAGTATGACCAGGTCTCTGTAACCGTAGGGTTGCATTGCTGTCTTTATTGTGCTTAACTGCAGTTTAATTTGGATTTTAGATTGATACTGGTACTGAAATTTTATGAGATTAGTTACTATTTACCCGTTTTTGAGTACCCAGACATAGGGATAAATCAAGGGTGGATTAACCAAATCTGGCTGCAAGTAATTTTCCTTCATCCAGGCTACCCAGCAGAGAAGCTTTATTTTACTCAACTGAAGCAAATATTTCAAGTCTTTTTTTTTTTGGCTAGTCACCAATTCCATCTAAACATCTTTAGTTTAAAATTATAAAACGGGTAATCTGGACACTTCAATTTTGGTGAACAAAAGCCCTATTACTTAAAAAGGGAGGAAATAATAACAATACTGCTGTAATTTTTTCCCAATTAAGAAGTAACACTTAATTCATGAAAATGCTTAAAAATGTAATTGAACTTTCAATAACCCCGGTACTGTAACTGGTTGACATTACTTTGATTTGAATAGTTCAAACTTTTCCTACTGGGACAGCCTGCATAATAATATAATTGTTCCTTTTTTTTTTCTGCTCTGGCTCCTCTGTATTAACGTATCTCAGTGGCAGTAATCCAGTTTGATCATCATATTTCTGGAATAGTAATTCAAGAAAATTTGATCCTCTGGTGATATGAGTTAGCCTTTCCAAATGTGCTGTTATAAATCCACGTGAGAACTGAGCTGGTGGTGGTTGGCAGGCAATGTTAGCGCGGTAGATGGAAGCTAAGTGTTTAGAAATCCGGTGCCCTTCCTTCATAAAGGAGGTCCGATTCATATTCCCAGATGGATTTTGCTGTCTTGGTTTAAGTGATTCTCTGTCCCAGGGGCCTGACCTTCCCATCTGCAAGAGGTAGTGTTCCTTGGCAGGTAGAAGGGGCTTTGCACCAGCTCATGGACCCATTTACACCAATTTCCCTCAAAGTTTTACATGAACTCTAGGCTAGAGCAGAAGCAGAGTCTCTTGGCTGAAGGAACAGCGTAGAACACGTGGATTGGGCTTTGGGTTGGACTCTCAGATATGTTCAGGCAATTTTTATCACTAACTACTTATTTCAGGGGATTGGGGGTGAGGGTAGAGAATGGCTTCACAGGCAGAGCATGACCATGTGAACTGTCGGGCTAGATTCACTGGTCAAAAATTTCCAAATATGATATGAATTAATGAATAAAGCTTTATTAATATCAGGAAAAGCATTAAAATACTAGCAAATGTCTAGCAACGGATTATCTCCTGCTTTCCACAATTTGGAAAAGGTTTGTGGACAATGCCACTTACCCCCATTCTCCTTACATCAGTGGTTTGTGTAACCAGTGAGGGCACCCTCTTGATTTAATATGTTATAGATGAAGATTGCAATAGAAGTTTTAAGTTGGCTTTTTAAGTGACATTGATTTTTGGGGACATATTTAGAAATGGAGCTGTATTTCTTGACAAATGGTTTTACGGTTAAATTTTTTGTTATTACTTGAATAACTGAATGTGCTTCAACTTCTGTCATTGAAATCTTGGCTCGTGCATCAGGTTTTGAAATCAAATTTGTAGATGGCATTCTTGGAAAAAATGCCACCCAAATGAAACACTTTTCTTCTGGTTCTTTAAGCGCTACAGATGTATCACAGACTGAACATGGGTGCTCCTGAACCAAAATTCTTAAATGCTATTTTCAGAACCAGCACCCTGGAAAATATGGCCTTTTACTTCAATTTTTCTTTGCCTCCAAGCTCAGGTTCTATTCCTCAATTTCTATAAAGTACGTGAGACCACATCACAGCACAGTTGCCCATTTTTCTGAGCAACATAAGGTTTTAGATTGTGCAAGCTCTGTCATCTGTCACAATTCTGCAGGTACTTGTACAGAAGAGCATAATTTTTCCTCTTCTTTGTTTTCATTTAATGGCAAAAAAATCATTGCATTTTGCTAGATTTCAAAATGGACTTTTCATGACTGCTTTCCTGGGCTCCGTTTTGTAAATCAAAAGTCTTTTGAGAATAGCTTATGATCTTTTGTTTTAGCAAGGTATATATAATTGATAAACTTCCCTTGAAAGTAATCTTTAAACGTAGAATTCAAGTGTCTCTGTTAAAATGGTTAAACATTGATTAGCAAGAGACAAATCCTATCTTACCCAGGCTAATTCACAAGCGAGGAGGGTTGACGAGAGAGAAGTAATTGCCATTGACAAGACTGTTAGCATTGTATTTGAGTACTGGAAGCATAGATGATCTTGAGTTACTGCATTGAGTGGAACCTTCTATCCCCAAAGTTCTGTATGTGCAGTATTTTCCCTTTTCTGAGGTCTTTCTTAACAAACTGCTACTCTGGCATATCAGATTTTTCTCCCATGAGAAAATTTTCTTTATGTATCCCATTCCCCCTTTTACCTTTAAGGCTTCCATATTCTCCTATTATTATTGTTTTGGTTTTTCATTATGGAAATACAACTGTCCAACAACTCCAATGTTCTATTACAGTTGCTTTCAGGCATTTCCTAAAGAGTGATTTTTGCCTGGGGGAGAATGTAAATGAGAATGGCTTTTAAATCTTTCACATCCATATTTGGGGTGTTACTAAACACATGCGGAATCATTTTACAATTCAGAATCCATATCTTTCTAATTGGTGTTAGTGAAGTCTGGCCAAAATATTTAAAATCAAGCTATATTTTTGCTTATTAGAGGTTTAAAAGTGCATAATGACTGGATTCCAAACTTGTCTTCTACATTATAAACTGAAAGATAACTAGAATACAAAAGCTTTATTTTCCATAGTTTTAAATTGTAACAGAAGCGTATTTGTTAGTTAAGTAGTTGCGACTAAACATTTTATTTAGAACTGATATTTACGCAGCAAGTTGCTGGTATTGACATAGTTCTGCCGACCAGCACATTCTACAGTGGGATCATGGTGCTTGGTAAATTTACCGCTAGGAATAGAATTTTTCTTTATATGATATAGGACTTTTTATTTACAAGAGTTCTTTCAATAAAGTCCATCAAGCTTCAGTCCTGAGCAGAAATCCGGTGATAATGTGATTCATTATTTCTGAAGCAAGTCAAGGTTAGGTGAATCATTGAAAAATAAATTACTAAAACACAGACTTAAATAGTGAATGGTACATGTTGATGCAAGTTAGTGGGGAAAAAAATAAATGGATGTAATCTTTGGCCTTTTGCTAAATAGAATTCTTTCTACAGATGTAGATTAACTGCTTCGCTGTTGTCTGGTATAATCGATACAAGCGTACCGGTTTTATTTCAAGTCCTGGAAGTCTGCATGGGACAGTTACATTGAAATATCTTGGAATACTTATATGATCTAATGCTGTTTCTAAATAGCAATTTGATCTTGGCAAGATTAGCCTGGGGCTTCCTCTAGCTGAGGTTGAAAATGAAATATTTAATGCGGGGACAAGTTACGAGGTTTCTAATAACAGTCTGGGTCGATCAAGTTTATGCTTTGTGAGTTGTTTTTTAATGGTGATCACCGTCTAAATAATGCACTCACTTGACCGTACCCTTGGCCCGCCTGAGCTTACATCCTGGGGGAGGACATGGAATGAAGCTTCCAACTTTCTGGGCAAAGACTCAAACTGCTAGTTAAACCATTGTAACTAATTGCTCTGTGTGTTAGGTTAGGGTCATGTAAAAACACATTGTCCTGTGACTTGGGATCGCCTTTATAAAAAATTAACGCTTCGTAGCTCTGGTATTAGGTTGTATTGGTTTAAATAAGGATGGGATGAAGAAAGGGATGAAGAGAAAGGGATGAAGTGAAGATGATCACAGTTCAGCTGAAAAGTGTTTATAAACGTTCCTTGACTAGTCTAGAAAGTGGTTCTAATTAGTATGGGAAAGAAAAACTTGCGAGCAAAGAACAAATATTTATTAATGGTATTTGGAAAGGAGGATAGTGGAAAACAGTTGCCCTGAAAACTCTCTGCCGGCTTATTTTCCGCTTTCTCTTAAGAGCAGAAATTGAAAATGTGAAGTGTGCTTTTCAGATCTTTGGAAATGACTTTATTATATTTCATACTGATGATGATGTGTCTGATTTTGTGTTGTAGATCTCTTTTATTTTTGTTTTAGGACTTTACAATTCTATGCTTTTAGAAGCAAAGAGATGAGGAAAATGGGCATTTCAGTCTGCCTGCAGACCAGACAGACTTGTTAACAAAAACAATTTTGTGTATTACTAGTAAAAAAAAAAAAACCAAAACCCAAACCACCCATCCACCCCCAAACCAACTCATCCTTTCACCTCCACTTTTGTGGTCTTCCTTTGTTCCATTTCTGACTTTTGAATTTACGGCAGACCTGTGAATTTCAACTTTTTAAAATGGGTATCATACACAAAAATTAAAACAAGCACGAATTAACTAAGAGGTAATAGCAATGATCTAGACAGTTTAGCCCTTCTCACAGTCACATATATTTAAAATAATCTGCTATAGTAAGACATTAAATGTGCAGTCATGACTCCTGGTTTTTTGGTGATACTGCCACTAAAGTTACATAAAAAAAAAAAAGTGTAACTTACATTACCTGTGGAATATTGCTTAACATTTGCATAAACGTACATTTACCAAATTGTACCAAGAGGGAAAACGCAACATAATCATATCATAATTGCATAATCAATTCACTGTGATTATATTTTTCTCCCTCGATGCAATTTAGTAAATGGGAGTTCAGGTGAATATGAAACAGTTTCTTGCTTACTGTGATTTGTTCAGTTAGTTTTGGGTGGCTTTTTTACTTTAGCAATAGTAAAGAATATCTTTTTAACATAAATCAGTTCAGAATGTATTTCCCTAATAACCTTTTCAGGTTGTGCAGGTGTTTTCATGGAGGTTAGATCTGTTTCTCATGGTTTAAGCGTCTAGGTTCTGTATAGTCTGGATTTAAACCAGAATAATATGGATGAAAATTCCTTAAGGTAAAATTTGTTTTCCATCAGTATTAGTTTGATTATCCAACGTTTGTAGCAGTCCTTTACAGTAGCTAGGGATATAGCAAGTCTTTGTAAGGAAAAAAAAAAAAAGGGTGACAAAAGGAGTTTGAGATCTGGAAGTTACTTTTAGTGTGGAGGAGAAACTATTTCCTAGTTAATACAGAATAAATACAAGAAAATGGCTTAAATATTGGGAGAGTTAGTGTAACATAAAAGCACTTGTCAGATTTTGGGAGTCTGGCTTAAAGCTTAGTGTAATTTTCTTAATTGTGTGTGACATGACTCAATGGTAAGGAACACGCAGAGTATCGCTATTATGTTGATTCATATGCATTATAGTGTGTTTAAGACTTTGTGGTGTGGTTGTATAGGGTAGAACATATATTCTAGTTGCAGTTACTGAAACAGGGATAGAGGTTCTTATGTGGGCAACTAGTCTAAAGAGCTAGAACCCTGCTGTGAAAGCAGTTTTCCTGTTTCAATGAGGTCTAATGAAGTGGAGGCGGAGGAGAGGAAGCAATAGGAGGTATATAGGTATGTGGTCCTCACAAATGCCTTATGCATGTAAATTAACCAGATGCTATTTACTTTAAACTGTATCGCTATTTTAAACGTTCAGTGTTTTCACACAGGGTAAGAGTCCAGGGCTTTGTGTATGTCAGTAGGTGTCACTGAGAAGCACTACCATTAAAAGTAGAATACAAAGTCTTCTGGAATATAGAGTAAATCACAAGGCAGTCGTGGCTTTAGAGCTCTGATTTAGAGAAAAAAAAAAAAAAAAAGGAATATAAGCTCTGCCCTGAGAAAGGGAGTAGCTAAGTACATACGATCAATAGCGATGCTCAGAAGGAATGGATGAGTACTGAAAAGATGTGCTCTTCTTTAAGCAAGGACACACATTGCTTCTCTTCATGCACTTTGACAACTTTTCAAACTTTTTTATCAGTATTGGGACTCCCAGCCAGGACTTTTTGCACTGTAGTTTTACAATCTTGGGTGCTTATGTAGCTAATGGGGAAGATGCCTAAGGCCTGGGACAGAGGTCCTTCTCTGGATCTAGCTGTGCTTATTGAATATGTTGCTGCTGCCCAGCTGGAGGTTGGTGCTCTCACTGTTTTGCTGAAAAAAAGGGGATTACGTGCATGCTTGCTCATCTGCTTTAGGCTGGTAGTTTAAACAGATGATAAAGGCCGATACAAGCTAACTCACCTGACCTTGCCTGAGGTTGTTTTAGGAGAGCCCATGCAATCCTTAAACATGATTTTTCCAGAGATACATACAGATATCATTCCCTTAGTCTACGGGCCGTCCCTCTAAAATGTCCGTTTAGTTAATTTAGTCCATGACTTTGGGCACCATCTGTTGTAATGGTCTTTCAGGGCAGGAGATGGTGTGTGGCGTTGGATTTTTCCATGCTGAAGCCAGTTCTAGTTCCATTGCCACTGCACTTGCTTGGTTTCATCAAAGTTCATTCTTCATTAATCTGGGCGATTCTTGCTGTAATACCATAGGTATGGCATATAGCAACCATAAAAGTGATTACATACAGTATTATACAGCAATTAACATCATACAATTCACTTCATTGGCTATTTTCACCCAAAATCAAATCCCCTTGAGGAACACATCAGACTTTCCCATCCTTCTACATCACCTACCAAGTGCACCCAGATCCTTGAGCAAAAGCAATCCCACAAATGGGTTTGCCTTTGCTCGAGGCAGAAGGAACCCAGACTGTCTTTCCCAGCATATTTTTTTTTTATGTGCACTACAGGGACTTTACCCCCTTCTACAGTACGTAAGAGGTTTGATGGAGCAGGGCCAGCTTGGTTAGCAGATCCCCTAGTTTTGACTCGCCAGGTTGCCTTCGCTAAATGCGTATCCCAATGTTTGAATGTCCCACCACCCATTGCTCTCGGCATAGTCTTTAACAGTCCATTGTATCGTTCAATTTTCCCAGAAGCTGGTGCATGATAAGGGATGTGCTATACCCACTCAATGCCATGCTCTTTGGCTTGAGTATCTATGAGGTGGTTACAGAAATGAATCCCATTGTCCGACTCGGTTCTTTCTGGGATGCCATGTTGGCATAGGACTTGCTCTTCAAGGCCCAGGATAGTGTTCCAGGTGGTTGTATGGGGCACAATGTGTTTCCAGCCATCCGGTGGTTGCTTCCACCATGGTGAGCGCACGGCGCTTGCCTTGGCGGGTTTGTGGGAGTGTACAAGTGAGTGGAAATACTCACGTACTTAATTATCTTGTTGAACTGGAAACTGAGCTATTAGCAGTATCTTCAACCCGTACAGAATTAGATGTTTATCTCACTTACATGCAGAGGTCCAAGAATTAAACTCCTGGGGCATTTTGTCGGTGAATGTGCTAACTGGGTTCTCCTCCTTTTCTGGAACACTGAGCCGAGCTGTTTTGTGGTTGGGTTTTTTTGGTGGGGTTTTTTTTTTTCTCCAGTTAGGATAAGTAATTGTAGCTTGCAAAATTGCTTTAGCTATATGTTACTGCTTTAGAATTTCTAATATTAGGAAGTAATGCTACAAACATCTTGAAATACACAACTTAAATTTGCTTACTTTTCCATTAAAATGTTTGTCACTTATTTTGTGAAATAGTTGTTGGTTTTTGGTAAGGCTTTTTCCTGAAAGCTGAGTCATCTTACACTGAAATGTAGATCTTGTTCGAAAATTGTGTGGGTTTGGTCTTTTGTTTTGTTGTTTGGTTTTGTTTTTTGGTTTTTGGTTTTTTTAAGACAACTGTTGTTACATTCTGTTTTCAGGTATCCCATAAGTTGTATTTAATAGTAAACCGAGGATGGAGAGGCTTTGAGAAGAATATTGCTTTTCTGAAAGGCGGCCTAGAATCCAGGCATATTATTTATTCATCCCTCAATGTTCTAGATGTCTCAGGGATATACTTTGACATGCATTATTTCTGGCAGCAATGCTGATTTAGGCATACCCCACGCCTCCTTCCCTTGCTGCTTGTTCCAAATTCTGTATAATCTTTGTAGAATACAGAGGTAAACTGAATCAGAGACTTGGTTTACCACGTAGCAAAAAGTGGCACTGGGAGGCATAAGGACAGAAGGAGCAGTGGAGAGTGTGGATATTGCTTAAATACCTGTATATCGGTGGGGTTTTTTTCTGTTTCTCTTTTATTTCTCTGAAAGTAGATACTTTGCCATAGAGAGAAGATAGCTTCTGAGGTATTGCTGCTGGACATTGGAACAGGAGATTACAAAGCTGATCCTACAGTAGGGGTAGCAGGAAGAAGATGAAAAGATATACCCCGAAAGTAACTTAGTTTAAATATGTATGCTCTGCAGGATTAGATTTCCCCCTCTCCACTGTGTACAATTAAGCTGTTAATCAAAGCATGGTTAAAGGTGTGTTTTATCACATTGTATAGGAGCTCTGATGAAGAGTAAAAACTGGTAGGTAAAGGGGACAGAAAAGTAACAGGGATTGATGCTTATTTCTATTTTTCCTGTGTCTTAAGTTGGCATGTTGGAAGTCAATGGAATCAAGACTTCATAAAAGACCGAAGATTGCAGTTTGGGACAGGAAAGAGTCTTAATTGTTCTTCTACATTTTCACTTCGGCATTAGATATAGGTTATTCTGTATTCCCTGTTTGATCATTTATGGAATGGTTTCATACGTTTCTCTGTGTTATCACAGACATTTGCATCTTCCATAGTAACTGTTCCTTGGGAAGTCAGTAGAGATGCTCTACTCATACGCATACATACTACTCATCTATTTGTTCAACATTCTTTGTCTTCCCAGAATCCAAAAAAGAGAGTAAGCCAGAAAACTAGCTGCCATGCACTTTAGTTTCGCTAAAGGCAATGATGGTTTTGGGAGAAGATGCAGAGGTTTTAGAAATTAGCTGGATTGGTAAGCACAGTTTGATTTGAAGGCATAAGGCCTTCAGTTGTGAAGGTGAACTGCAGTCTGAGCTGCGAGAGATTTACTGCTTGTTCTTTGGATAGCCTGGGTAGCTGGGAAAATATATTTGTCTCCAGCTGGCCAAGTGATTGCAGCTTTTCTTTGAGGATTCGAACAAAACTGCAGGTATTCATCTTTGCCATCTTTAGACTTGATTACTATAGCACACAT
This sequence comes from Egretta garzetta, assembly GCF_000687185.1. Taxonomy (NCBI): domain Eukaryota; kingdom Metazoa; phylum Chordata; class Aves; order Pelecaniformes; family Ardeidae; genus Egretta; species Egretta garzetta. The sequence goes on along the minus strand of NW_009259047.1, from coordinate 939,001 downwards.
TTTCTTTACGTGCTTTATGCCTGACATTTTGCTCTAATCAGCATTTCCAAGTGAAACTGCTTGTAATTGGGCTTGCTAGCCTAACATGCTCTACATTTTGCATTATTTACAGGTTTGCTCTTGGAATTGCTTAGTATTTGATTATCTGACATTTCATATAACCAAAGACTGACTTTATGGGGCATATATTGATATATATCTGGACACACCAGCAGCCTGCTCAATTAAAACTACTCTGGTTTTCATGAGAACCTGAATCTTGCCATTTCCAAGTCATGGTACATTGATCTGAGCTGTCTATGTGGATTAGTAATTTTTTTGGCCTTCTTGATGAGATCTTTCCCATCTTACATTTTTCTGGCTTGAGCAGATCTTCCTTAGTTCTTGGGTTTTTGCATCGTGCAACTCGTAGTGTCTCTTGCAGTTACTTATGGTTAGAATTGTACTATTTTTAAGCCTCTGAAAATATTTGAAGTTCTGCACTTCATTAATAAATAAGGCTTCAGTTATGACAGCAGTAAAAATAATAGAGTATAGAGATTGTATCTGGAATTCGCAGCTGCTGAAAATGGTATTCATGGATTCTTTATGCACACTTGATATCATCCCCCCCAGGACCCTCAAACCTAACGTCAGTCTTTTTTTCAGGCTTTAGAACTTTGTAAGGTCTATGAATACTGTGACTGCCATTAAAAGCAGAAAACAGCCAATTTAACTGTTGATCCTTTGAGTAGTACCTCCTTACAGACATAACCTGAAATACCTTTACAGATATAGCACTTTAAAAGGAAATGCAACAGTATAAACAGTGTCTGAGGAAATAAATAAATAGCTTGCCAAATAGTCCGCTTTATTTATGGCCTGACAGCTTACTTGTGCAGTTGGACATACAGACTTAGACAAGCGTATTTGAGAAGGTACTTTAGAAATATTTCTCAGCACTAGCTCTGTAGAAAACCCATTGACCTGTAAAAGTATGCTGCTGAGTGCTGTATGTTCGTCTGGGTAGCAAATGTATTTTGTTATTCATTACTGGTGCTAGTGATCCTGAAGATGTTCTAATGCATACTTTACTTAACTCGCATTTTCCTCTGTGCTTACAATCAAATGTTACTCTGTTTCCATCTGATTTAGTGTAACAATAGCAAAGAATGGCCCTCAACATTTGGTTGCAAGAATAAAGCTATAAAGATTCTGGAAACACCTTTAATTTATTAGCAATAGGAATGCCCCTGACCTCAGGACACTTTGCCTCCCTTGGAGGATGCTTGCTAATTTTTTTTAATTATTACTCTGCATTTCCTGTAGATGATCACATTACTGACTATTGGTTTTAATACCATATGAACTGATTCCCTCGGTCTCCAGGGAAAGTATTTTGAAAAAAGTCCCCTTATCCCGTCTTGTAACACAGGAATATCTCTGATGCATCTGTTGGTAAAGAATAATATGACACAGGGGAAACAACTCAACTCTTGAAAGAAATCACTGAAGTTATCTCTGGGGAAAAAAACCCAAACATAATGGAAAATAAAGAAGAGAGAAACCACTCTAATTTATGGCTATAAATACTGTTTTATTGCAATGGTGAACAGGGGATCCCTGGTAGGGAACTGCTTGGTCAGTGATGAAGTGCTTGGCTTTAAACGTATTTATGAAACAGATACTCTACATGTTTGCTGCAAATAGAAGAATAGACTATTACCCGACTCCTATTGCAACTTCCTCTTTTTTTTTTTCTGTGATTTCTATAAAATCTAGTTTCCTTTCAATTTAAGAGATGGAATGTCAGCTTTTTCTGCTGACACATTTACAGTTGATTTGCCCAGGAATAGTGCAAAAAATTAAAGTTCTTTTAAAAATGTATTATAGAATATAAATGGAATATTTACCCTTGTTTCCATTCATGTGAGGGAGGAAGAGATGAATAAGAACACTCAGATCATATTTGGTACATAGGAACACTTAAATTCTTAATAGAGTTTTGGATTATAAAGTTAAATTAGGTGGCTATCTTTCTTGCACAAAATGAGATGAGAAGAGAGACCTTTTGTTTTACTATAAATTTTAATGGAATTCCAGAATACATTGACAGTCTCTTCAGTGCATCAGTAAGGCTGCACTAAAACTGCGCTTGCTGCTTTCCTTGGGGTATCTTCCATTACTTTAAAATGTACAGCAAACTAGTCATAACAATATTTTCTCATGAGAATAGTGGTGAATTAAGGCCTGGTTTTTACATTGACGTTACCAACTCAGCTTCTTTTTGCTGCCAGAAAAATTCAGTACAGTTTATAGCGGTATTTCCAACTATGTTAGTTGTGCTGGTGTGTTGGTATAGTGCGTTATAAATACCATTAAATCCTTAATTAAAAAAATTATTGTAAATAATGTGTCTGTAACATGTAGACGTCAACTGGGGCTGATTTGCATAGACAGAGGTTGGGTGCTGATTGATGACATCCATTACAGTAAGGCTGTATTTGTTTTAAACAACAAATGGGTAATTAGGTGCAGACTGCTGGGTACAGAAGGTAGTTCACAGGTAGATAAATTATAATTCTTGATCTCATTGATCGGGTCTGCTGTGGGACTATCGATTCCTACTTGTAAATGTTTCTTAGCAGGATTGTAGAAAAACCTGAAAATAGGGAAAGCTGTCATAAACTTCTACATTCATCGAAATATTAGGAGAAAAATCCACTTTTGGGACATGTAGTTTCAAAACAATAATTTAGATTATCAAGTCCTTAGAGCAGTAACTGCTGTAAGAGTTCTACAACTCTTCAGGCATTGAAGTGAATGTGGGAGCTGGGAACGGGTGGAGTAGGTTACGTTCCCGAGTTCTGTCGCTAGACTTCAGAGTATCTTGAATGATAAAACGTATAGTTTGAGAGAGAGCATGTATTTCCAGAATCTTAATCTTCTGTGATTTCATTTTCTAAAACTCTGATTAGTTAATGTTGTATAATTTATTGGATAGATTAGATTGTGGATTGATGGTTTCTTATTCTAGCCAGCAAGTGGAACCTACTGATTGATGATGAACTGTGGTCAGTATTAGATACGTTTTAAAATTTTTATTAAAGCTCTTAATTCAGTTTTTAATTCTGTGAAGGGTGAACGTACAATGCTTAATGCTTAGAATATGAGTTTACCCAATGCCTCTAAAAAAAAAAAAAATGTGTATGCGATAGAAAGGACAGATAATAATATTGGTTGTGGAAGCTGCAAGATGCAAAGAATTGTTTTCATCTCCAGAAGCATGAAGAAGTGATTGAAGTATTTTTAAGATCAATTTTAACATTGAGTATCAAAGTGGAAAACCAAAGCATTAATGAGCTCAGTCTAACAAGTGGGATGCTTACGAAGGCCAGCAAACCTACCTCTGCAAAACTAGCTGCCGTCCACAAAGCAAGCGGGGGAATACAGCCAGGTTCTTCTGTAGCACTGCATCTATTTTTGAGGCTGACGCTGCAGACATTCTCCTTTGCAATTTTGGCATGACTTTCACTTCTTTTAGGGAAATAAAGCTCCCTTTTTTAACAAGCTACATAAATACTGTGTACAAATTTACTACCGGAGAGAAAGATGCCCTTTCCCCAAATGCTCATCTCTGATAGTCACATACTCCCTAATTAATAATCTCTTCAAAAAATCATTACACAATTCCTACTTGTATTGGGGGGGAGGAGGAACACGTATCTTGAATGAATCTGCCAGAACTTCTTTCACCTGGCTTTCAAACAGCTTGACTGCTCCACTAAATCATTACCGAGAGAGAGCAACAAACATCGCATTAGTACCAGACCTTGCTAGAGCAATAACTTTAAAGCTTGCAACTCTCAAGGAACACTTGGAAAAATACATCAAAGTACACAAATTTTGTGTCTGTACAGTCGCAACTGTATATTTTAGTCTGATACTTTCTTTGTCCATGTGGAAACCGTGTTGGTGGAACTAAAATACGAGGATGAATTCTCAAATTCAACATCTAATTGCAATGTAGTACCGTATCACTGATATCTTGGGCCTTACTCTCAGGGAAAACTACAAGATGTCTATGTAAGATAAGTCTGATAAAGGAAAAAAATTGGTTGAATAAACCTTGTACTTCACAGAGACACTGATTTTTATCACTTTTTTTTTTTTTCCTCCTGCTAACCCTTTGCTAACAGGTACACAGCAATCTTTCCATCCCCTTATAGAGGTACTAGCAACTTGGTCCCATGCTAATAAACTCCTTGAAAGCCAGCTATCCTTTTTGTCTCAAGGGACCTAATTAGTATCGTTAAGTTTAACTAAGCACAATTCTCTAAAACTGTAATGAGTTTGGAAAGTGTCACTTCTTGTCAGACCTGACACTTCAGGGACTGAACACTTGCCCACCTGTTTGTTTTGGGTTTTTTTCCCTCAAGTATATAATTTTGTCTAATTTGAAGTGTACCTGTGAAATGAGTAAGGAAAGGTAAACTTCTGATGACAGAATTTTTTTTCTGCTAGTTGTCTCTAATGTCTATTGTCATCCTCAGAGGGCCCCAGTGACTTAACTGATTTTGATAAGATATTGCACTTCATGCAATAATGTAATTCAATTATCTGCACCGAGTGTCGGCTCCGTTGCTATCTTGACTCTGCAGTATGCAAGATTCAAGCCTCGCACAATATGTCCTTTTAATCCAGCTACTTCAGTGTCAAGTGCCCAAACAGGTAATTTTATGCGTATTAGAGAACTGCATTAGTAGCAAAATGGGGCATAAGGTGATACTGCAGCAAAATAAATCCTATCTAGCTATTTGACAAAACGTTCTGGTGAGGGAGTAGAAAATAAAATGTGCGTTCTGGTGTGCAGCTGAAGGTTTTGTTCTGAGAAACAAACTTGAATAAGATTTCAAGCCACCCTTCTTGAAATATCAGCTGCTCTTTTGAATGAGTCAGGGCTACAGAGAGCTATGACGAGGCAAGCTGATACTGCGATTAAGGTCCGAGCCCAGGATATATGCAGTTCAGCTTTAAATTGTGGTGTGAGGCTGTGCGCATGGGCAAATGGCTTCTTTGTGCTATGCTTCCTTGTTTGTAAAATGGAAAGATCCATCTTCCAATCTCAAAGGAGTGTTGGGAGATTAAATCCATAAATCCTGGAGGCATGCAGATTTCATGGCAGATGTGGCCATCATGGCCCTTCCAGAAACTCCTAAGATCCAGGAAAGCACCACCCTGCACCAAAACGCTCTAAACACAACGGTCAAGTTAAGGGCCATTGCATACCTGTTAGGTTTTTTTTAGAAATATTTCCTTTTTCCCCTGTACTTTTAAAAATCTTTTATGCAGAAGATCCTTCATTTTAGGATTATACCAGCCTGGCATCAAATAGTTATAGATAAACGCAATGAAATTTTCTTGGCATCAGCTGTGTTATTCTTTCTCACTCCTTCTATGAAACGGTCCCTGTTCAACATTAAAAACACTCTCCTTGCTAGGAATTGAAGCTTTGAGGCCAATATTCATTTAGTAAATAGTTGGACTCTTTTCTAAATTTGGTAACTACACTGCGGTGGGTTGTTTCCCTCTCACCAGAAGTGAAAGAGAAGAAACGCGAGCAGATTCCGGGGGGGAAAGAACAGCTCCATTGCAATATTCCAGCCCTTTGTGGTATTCCAAAGGGGGGAAAAAAAAATCACTGTAGATTTGAAGAGACCTTTTTAAGAGCAGAGTTGGGCAATCAGGGGCTGTGAGCTATCAGAAACCTAGACAGGAATTAGTTTTGCAAGGAGTAATGTTCTTGCCAGGTACATTCCCTCCAACTGCTTTCCCAGTTGTGGAATCTGGGAGGGTGGCTGGCGAAAGGAGCAGGGAGGGAATCCGCTCCGTATGATGAGTCGATACGAGGCTCGGCTAAACATGAAAACCTAGTGCATCCCTTTTAAAAGCGTATGGGTAGAATCCTTTGACGTGGTAAATGGCTTCTCTGATCACACCTATGAAATTTTTTACAAGAAAAAAAAAACCTCCAAGCCTGATACTGTGTTAATTTTTCTGTTACTTTGAAATACCTGTCCTGTAACTGGCATTTATTCTCTTCTTTTAATGTTCATTTAAAGCTATGAAAACACGCATATTTAATCTTTATAAGCTTATTTTAAAACAGAAAAAGCTGTAAAAAGTTTAATTTGATTTCTATTTTCCAGTGCTGTGTAAACCTCAGACTAAAACTCTAACAGTAGCAGTGGTAGTTTTATTGTTTATTGTATAAAAATTGTAAATCTGCAGCAGTTTGTAAGACATATTTTGATAAAAACTTTTGACTAAATTAAGAGCACTGCCAGGGAAGAGGCAAAAAATTCTAATATGATGTTTCACAAAATGTAAATCAGACCATGACCAGTCGTGAAACTTTATGTAGCAGTATATTAAAGTTGGTCTCAAAATGCGAGTGTTCCCATCATTTCATCCCGCATTAAGCTTCAGATCTATGTGTATTTATTGTCATGGAAATTTAATTGTGTTAATGTAGTGCCTGACTCCTAATGAATAATTTGCAAAAGAAGTGGACTGACACTTTCTCAGCATATTGTGTTTGCATCTTAATGAACATTTTCTGCTTGGTCATGATCAAAATAGGAATACATTTACATAATGTTAATCAAGCACTTGTTCTTAGCATTTGGAAAAGGGCAGGACTTAAATTTAATTTTTAGTGTGTGCATGCCTCTAACACAAATTTAACAACTAGTTTAAACTACAAGTTGCTGTCACAGTGAAAACTGGTATTAACTATCCCTTCTACAAGCTCTATATTAAATGTTCTTTTAAGATGTTTTATAGATTGATATTTTATAACTCATTCCTATTGCTTGCTCTCAAGACATAAATCTTATCTGAACTTTCCCTAATCTTTCTCAACCTTTTTAATTTAGATGATCACTTTCCATTTTTAGCTATTAATGGAGTGATAATTCTTTTCTGCTAGTTTGGTGCCAGTTCATCTGTGGAACCAGAGAATAACAAGTGCTTAACATCTATAAAGATGTTTGTCAGGGAACCTAAAGGAGAGAGTCTTTTTTTTTTTTTTTTTTTTTTTTTAATTTCTCCAGTCTTAAGCTTAAAATTAAGAGAAATAGATACAGAGTTAGAAATAGTTCATTTTAGACAAGGTATTGTCTGTTCTCATTTGCTTGCTGCCTGTGTTCCTGGTAATAATATTTTGTATAAAAGATGATGAAGCATAAGAAAATAATTTGTGACACTTTGGTTGAAAAAGAAAATGGCAGTTGTAGGCAACCTATTTTGACTACGTAATTTTTTCCCCTCCTTTTAGTTTTTGTTTGGTTGGTTTTGGGGTTGGTGGTGGTTTTTTTTTTTTTGTTGGGTTTTTTAGTTTTGGTGTGGGTGGTGAGGTGGTTTTTTTTTCCCTTCCTACTCCAAGAGCATCAGGCGTTTCATTGTTTTATTAATTGACAGCCCAAAAGTTAGCGTTCACATTTCTGGAACCAAGGGGAAAAAAAAGCTTCTGTCGGGGGAAATTTTGAGGTGAGAGAAATGTGTGGTGGCTCCCACGGTGAGAATGGAATCTTCTGGCCAAAAGATGATGTTGCAGTGCAAAGGTGCAAAATCCAAAAAGTGCAAAGGTGAGAAATATGAAGGATGAGAATATAAGAGAAAGAGGTGAGGCTAAAAAAAAAAAAAGACCACTATGCTGGTTTGCTTTCTTCGGTACCCTTGTTCGTTTAAAAAAAGAGCAACGTATACTATGGATCTTTCTACCCCCACCCCATCTTTCAAAACCAGCTAAAATGTGCTTTTCTCATTTTTCACTGCAAACAAAGCAAGACTGCAGGGACTTGTCGTATGCTTTCAGGCACATTGTAAGAATTGGATTATGAGGGAGATGATCAGCAGTACAAACACGCTGTGTAATCTGTTGCATTTTGTCCAAGAGATCCCTGCACAGTGCTTAGCCAGGGATTTGAAGCTCCGGCTTGTGGTGAGAGTGCTTCTGTGACAGCCTCTTCCATCCACCGGCACTAATTGTGCCCCTAATGGTTCTTTGGGGCTTGCTTTGAAATGTCGGTGCACTTCCAACATGACTTGAATCAGGCATCGTTTCATGTAGTAGTCCAACTGTCTCGTAGTTTCTAATTGTCATAAAAATCTACGCAGACCATATGAAGCAACTCTGTCCCTGATCTTGGTTCTCACAGCTAGAAACCACTGTTTTCTGTCAGCTTCTCACCAAGATAAATCATCCGTTATCGGTGTTAAAACACAGAGCTTCAGGCTGCACCTTTTACTCCGCAGTAAGCTCACACAACTTGTTTTCTTTTGCAAAAATAGCATGTCTGTGTGTGCCAGGTGTAGGACAACAGCAGGAAAGAGGAGGAAGCAATACTGCTTAATAGCAAAAAAAAAAAAAAAAAAAAAAAAAAAATTTACTTTCTCTTGATAATAGTAATCTATATTTGGTGACTTTATTTTTGTGAACTGTTTGATTAGAGCCCATGGATTTACTGAGAAAACTTCAAATTTTGCCTTGATTGCTTTTACGCAAAACAAATAGCGATCTGGTTTTTGTCATCCCAAACTTTTTTTTTTTTAGTCCAAATGGCTATGACATTTCCCTAGTGCCAGGCAGTTTTGACAAAATGCCTTTCTCTGAGAATTTCCTCCTCACCCTTAGCGTTGCTTCCCAGATAAAGCAAAAATCATAAGAGGATCAAACTGAGAATCATTTCTTGGTCCTGGTAGATGAATTTTGCTGTATTTTGATGCAGCTGTTGAAAAAGCACATCTGTCCTCAGTTCCTCTGAGCTTTCTGCTGTGTCTTCACTGAACGTTATGGCACTTGTTTATGGTTTCCCGTCCTGGCTTCAGCCACCGATGGAGATGGGTTCGTGGGAAGTAGAGCTGAGGAGGAGCAGCCACATGGCCCAGTCCTCATCCCTGACATGGAACAGTACTTTCCCACATCTGTACAATAGCTGAGAGTTCAAGGGAACTGGCAAATACTGCATTGACATCTGGATTTTTAGGAAAGCCAAAGAAAAGCACGTGATGTCTGCCACCACCTTTACCACAAATACTTTGACAGAAGCAGACACTCTGGTAGTAAAGCACGAGTTTAATGACCAGCCTTGTAAAGACAATTACCGGTTTTGATTTTACAGAGAGTTTGACTGGTTGACGAAGTGTACATAGTAGCTGAAGTTGTATAATGAGAATATGATGGTGTATAATGCGGAGATTTTGTTTCGAGGAGGAACTGCAATGTTTTGATATTCCAGGTTCCTCCTGAAAGGAAATGAATTAGCAATTCACTGCGGTGAACCTTTGAAGGGTCTGAGTAATCTTTAAATCCATTCAGTGCTGGGAAGAACTTTGCAAGCCGATGCGTAATAGCTGCTTCGAAAATGGAGATGGAGAATGGACTCTCCTGGTGAGAGAAGGAAGAGTGAGTACTTTCACTCTGAAATCAGAGGTTTAGTGTCTTTAACTCATTCTTTCAAATATACGTGAGCGCTATTTAGTTTTGGGTTTTTTTTTACTGGCAAAATTTTTTTCCACTCGGAGGCAGTTCTGATTTTGGCGTCCTTAGATATTCCACTGGGTCTCTGCACTTTGAGGATGGAGAAATTGATCCCTTAGCATAAGTTTCATTTGCATAAGTATGCTATATCTGTGCTGCATAATTATAGACCACCAGTACAAGCAGCAGAATATTACATGTCTGGAACTTGAAAAATTCTTTCAATTTGACATTTTTGCATTTTTCGTCAGTCAAGGGTTGGTTTCATTTTAGGGAATTGTTGAATAGCGAAACTACGATTGAAGTACCAGTTTCAAACATCTAGTCTGTATGTTAGTCATTGGCATGCTTCCTGTCAATTCCTGTCTGTATAATGTAAGAATTTTGCATTCTATTCCACGTTTTTTAGCAAAATATAGGCATAAAAGTGCATATGGCTAATTTGGATTGGGGGATAAATCTCTAAAAAGATAGCATGGAGCAGAAAACAAAAACAAAACTGAAAAACACCCATTTGTCACAGTGTAGTGGTTATCCGGATCTTGGCATATATGTAAGGGAGCTTGAGAACAAGCATTTCCAAGTGATACTGGTTTGTCGAGTGTTCACAGCTTCTCCAGAGTGAAGGTGAAATCATTCCAGGAAGCATCCATGTATTACCAAAAATAAATATCTAACGAAACATTTAAAAATTAAAGTTGCTGTAGCAAATGTTGGCTACAGGATAGAATCTGTCAAATGTGAAGTAGAACAAAACTCTTCTTTTTAACTGCAAAAAAGCATAATTTTTGTTTATTTTGTGTAGGTGTGTTTGTCCTGGGGGAGCTATCTTAAAACTGCCATTATCTTAATCTGGGGACTGCTTCCACATTGATAAATGAAATGTGGATTTTCTTAGATAAGAAGAATAATGTTTCTAACTGGAAGCGTTTAGCTGCTTTATTCCTCTTAGTTTGGTTTTAAGTGTAAAGGGAAGCTAGGCAGCAGCGACTTGGATGCGGGCTCCATAACGTTTGGGAATATTTACGACAGAGGAGTAGGGCTGCGGTGTGCTGAATAAGAAGCAGGAGAGTTTAGGGAATACTGGGGACACTGGAAGTTGAAGAGCTTGGGGCTTAAACTGAAGGCAGTGAAGGGTGGCAGGGTATGTTTGAGAAGACACTAATAGCTGTGAAAAGAATACAAATGGGGCCGTCGTAGCTGAAAACTCATAATCATGGACTTAATTACAAAATTCTCGGCATAACTGTGTACCGGTGAGCAGTTTTTGATGTTGGTGGCAGGGAATTATTTTGGGTGGGGTGGTTTGAGGTTTGGGTTTTTTTGTTTTGTTTTTAGGAGGTGCTGTAATTGAGTACTTTATCTTTTTGCCCCCCAAAGAAGTAAATGCTCTTTCTTCCCACTGGCAGAGCTTTGAGAAGAAAGGGGTTGGATGATATATTCTTCCCCTTTACTTTGGGGGTCTGCAATCAAAAAACTTGTTTGTTTTGGTCTGCCAGCACAAATACCAAGTGTATTGAAAGATCCTCTGGTTCCTCGCTTTGATATATCGCTGAATACTAGTATACTCTCTCTTAACACATCAGTGGCTCCGTATGCTTGGTTCTTTTTTCAGCCTCTAATAAATGGGCAAAGAAATGTCTTGATTATTTTTACAGAAATAGGTACATTCTGTAGAGCAGAAGTTTGTGCTTGGAGGGCGTTTAAGGGGAGCTAAAGTGATGTCCCCAGTGTTTTCAGCCTGCTTCACGAGCCTTTTGTATGTCATGTTGTATTACCTCTGAGTTGGAAGATACTAAAACAAAATCCATTAAGACAAGACCTTAACTGCCTTACATATAAAAAGTTAGATGAAGACTATCATTCTTCTGTATAGAGAAAGCCAAACGTCCATTCCCCCTCAAATTCCCGAGGCTTTATAAACAAGCATTTGTGCTCATTCTTTGATAAAGCAACCACAGAGTAAAGGCAGAGGCAGTTGATTGCATAAGCCTGATGGTTGGAATATGGGATCCTTGGGTCTCTCGCTGCTGCCTGGCCTCAGACTGTTCTCGTTCAAGTCTATTAAAAGCTATCTAAAAACTTTAAAAGCTTCTGAAACTGCTGGTTTGGTTTTGGGGTTTTTTTTGTGGTATGGAACTAGCACCATTTCTTTACCTCCAGTGCACCTGGTTAGACCTCAAGGGTGTCTGGTGTTCTCTCGTTGTACTGTACTGGGGTATATTTTTCTGCTCTCTGAGATGATTTCCCACCTTTTTAGTGGTTTTCTGTCTGTCTTTTTTTTTTTTTTTTTTTTTTTTTTTTTTTTTTTTTTTCTCTTTGGCTTCACTTGCTAGATCTACGGTTCTGTTTTAACAGTGGTTTTCAATAAAGCCTAAGACAACTCCTCTCCGGTTTGGGTTAACAGGAGAGTTGTTATTCAGCTGCATAATGTAAAATAAAAGGAGAACATTGTTAATTATAAATGACTAGCCTTATTAACTGTGTCCAGACATATATTGCAGAATTCTGATGCCCTTCCCAAGGGTAAGTTTGAGATAGCTGTGAGCTGCCAGGTTTACTTTCTGTGTAGACTCTATTCCCAGTTCTCACCAAAATAACCTAGACTTTTTGAACTTTTATGCAGGTGTATGTGTATGTACGTACAAATAAGAAATTCTGAATACAAAGTTTGTTCTTTAGTGGAGTGTAGAATAATACAGCATGTTCTAATTGATAGCCAACTTGTATATTATTTTTTTCTTTCCAATTCCCTCCCGTCCTCCCCATGTGTAATGTGCTTTGACCTCCTGAATTCACCACATTGATTGGGGAATTAAGAATGTTGTCTTGGATGTGCTTGAAGCTGCTGTTAGCTTGGACTAAGCTAACTGTTGTTAGCTTGGAGTAATTAATAGTAAGGCCCTCTGTTATTTAAATCCTTTTGGAGGTCATCAGTGAGCTTGAAGGTCGGGTTGTCTTTAAGACCACTGAAACAGAAGGGAGTCCATATATATTCCTTTGCTTGTGTTGCATTTGTGCAGAAAGAGAAGTCAAATGAAAGAAGCTGAATGTATGGAAAAATAATGTTAAAAGCTTTTATTGGTGACTCTAGGAAGTAAATAGAAAATTCAGTCTAAGTACAGACTAAAAATTTATGCAACTATTGACTTACATGCAAAAGGAAACATTTGTGTAGTACTTAATGTGTTCTGGAGCCTCAGTGAAATAATATTTTGGAGATTTGCTAGTTTTCAGATAGCTTTATTTGTCGATTTATCAGTTGTTCAATATGAATCTGTCATCAGAGTTGTATTTCACAATGAACTGAACACATTCTATTTAATAAGGTATGCTAAGTATTTCAAGGAGTGCCTCACTCTTCATGTCTGTATCTCACCTCCCGTACCCCCACATTCCTCTTGGATGGCATGTTTAGCAACTGTTATTCTGACATGGATTTTTACTATAACCTTTCTATAATGATCTTTATATTGTGCTTTAATAGCATTAATTTTTTTTTAAGTCCTGGCAATGAAGCAAAAGATTCTGATTAAGTGTAATCCAAGACAAGACTGGATTTCAAAACAGTTGTATTGATTGCACCAAGCTGATAATACTTTGCCCTTAAACTAAGGGAGCAGTTTATTTTCATACTAAGCTGATGTTAGACACCTTGATCTTTGCAACTCGAGTAACTTTTGTGTCTGGATGAAATAAACCCTGGGTTTGCTGTTCTAGCCAAGACAGTTCATTACAGCTTAGAATGGGAAGTTTTAATACCTTTCTGTGCCGTGATCCTGTAATCAGCTCTTGTGGCAAGTCTGCAAAGCTCTGTAGAGCTCTGTGGAGCTTCGCTGACTTCCAGTGGTGTTCAGCCAAAAGTAAGAATTCAACCCTGACGAGTCTTAATTATTAACTGTGACTGAAATACATTTACGTGTGTGCGTTCTTTGGTGGGGAGTTTATTGGTTTTGATCCTAGACTGTGTGCTTAAAGGTGAGTACAGAGTCTTATTTATGCCTATCTCATATGCAAGGGACTTGAAAAAATATGGATTAAAAAGAGGTTGCTGTGTCATAGGCATTACATGGATTCCTCTGATTTTTTAATTTTTTTTTTTGTTTCAGCGATTTGATGTTGGCTAATGGATAATGTTGAGCATATTCCCCCCCCCCCTTCTTTTTATATAAGTTTCTGACAGGAAATCTGTAGCTAAATATCATTTTATGATATCCATCTGTTCATGTATAATAGTGTTTTATAATGCAGTCCAGATTGCTGCCCAGTAGAAATGTCCTATAGCAGGAGACAGGCTTTCGAGTGATTGTTGTACATACTAATTATTTTTTTAATGAGTGCTTCATTTAATTTTGAAGAAAAGTAACTCATTTTAAAGACAACTTCCTTGATGCAAAAATTGCCACTAATTAACTAATTAGTGCCTCATTTTTCTAGTGCCAGTATTTTTTAAAAGCAAGGTTTGAATAGTTGTACTACCATGGTAAAATAAGAAAATAAAATGCATCCTTGGATTCAGAAGGAAAGAAGAAGTAGGCAGTAGGAACAGAAAAACTGTCGCTGAAATGTTTCTTAGCAGCTAATTTTGTGATCTCTGTGGTGCGTTTCCCAGCTAGCGAGGACTAGATTAAAGAGCATTTACGGTAACAGGTATCATTTTAATTTTGACAACTCGGGTGATTTCCTCAAGTATTAAGAGTAATTGATAGAACTGTTAAAACACTGGCTCTTGAAAGATGTATGTCAGCATATGTTTTACAATGAAAGTTTCCATCCTTCACAGCTGGGAGGAAGGGCTTGGTAATGGGAACCAGCTGTGTCTGTACGGTGGGAAAACAAGAAGGCAAATAAAAAACCCCCCTTACCTGTGTGATTCATGCTCGTCATCACTTGTCAGCCTTGATTTTTGTACAACTGACTGGAAATCATTGCAGGGGGGTTGAGCTAGATGACCTTTAAAGGCCCCTTCCAACCCAAACCATACTATGATTCTATGATACCTGGTAAATTATTGTTGCTTTTCTTTATAAGCTTTGCAATCAAGTTGCCTTTAAATATCTTTGCTGCCTGGGAGTTTCCATCATTCACATATAATGATAATCTGAATAATAAAATTAAAATGAAAATTGTTTTAATATTTATCAGCGTAGGACTAACTTAGAGACAACTGTATTGTGTGTTAGGTGAGCTGGGATGCTGTCTGTGACTTCCAAATTGGGCTGAAAGTGCCTCCGAGATGGAGAGCCCAGCCTCCCTAGTGGGGATTAGCTTTGTAATAGCCTAAATAATTATTATAAAGAGCTCTCGCTTCCTAAAAAGAAATGTGTTTTGTATCCATGTTGGATTTCCTTTCGCCAAGACAGTTTGTTGCCGGCATTTTAACGGCACGAACATGAATTTTTGTGGGGTTTGCAGCTCCATTGTTATCAATTCAAAAATATTCTCTATAGATAAGCTGCCTTCCTCTGGTTTGCCTCCTGTGGCTGGCTGCTTTGCACAGGGTAGCCCTTTGCAGCGGAGGAGGTAGTAATCCATCTGAAGTTCAGAAGCTGGAAGTGTTCGTGTACGTAGGCACAAGGGAGTATGGATCTCTCATTTTGTAAAATGAAAGCCATTGGATTCAACTTTTTTTTTTTTATTTTTTTTTGATGAATATACTGAACGAGTCAGTACGGGCTGAAAGCAGGGACTGTTCCCAAATGCCTCTATCCACAGCAGATGTGCAGAGACAGCTAGTCTGACTCCCACAGCTCCGCCGGGCTCGGCAGCGCCATTAAACTTCTGTCAGTCACCCCGTTGCCAGTCACATCACAGCAGCTTGCGACATCTTCCCTCTGATGTCAGGAGAGACGTCTGTGGCGTTCTGATGCAGAGTCATGTTTTCCTCCTCGGAGAGAAGCAGCGTGAAACTCCTTTGCTTCCAAGATGTTGAGAGGCGTGATTTAAAACCAAAAACAAACCCCCACAACTCTTAAAACAACTTTTTTTTTCCCCCCTCTGAGCAATTGGAAGATGCACAAAGAACAGAGCTATGGCAGCTCAGCTTTTTTGTTCAACAGGAACCTGCTGTTTGGAAACATGTTACATTTTGGAAAAAACCTTACTATGTACATTTCTAAATATAGTTTGTAGAAATTAATATATTGCAGAAATCACACCTTGGTTGAAGAACAGGTTAAAAACAGTTTATGGGGCATGCAAAAATTACTGAAGTTCCAAATGTTTTTTAAGTGGCACATGTAAAGTAGAGTGAAATTTCTGCCACCTGTTGAATTTGCAGGTCTGTAACGTTGACTACGGAGGGGAACTTTTTCTGTAGCCTCTGGAAGAAAAAGCTACTGTTTTAACCAAAGTATCATTGGGATGATTTGTCCACATTTGGGAACATCGAGAGGAGGCCACTTAGAATCAGAATAACCTCTCTTAAATTTAACGTAATTTTGCTGAAAAAAAAAAAAAGATATACACATGTACCAAAGTACAGCTCTGCATCTTGCTTGAGGGTGCTCGTGTCTTCTCGGCTGGCCATAGGTGAGTGGTGCACAGAGATGTGAAGTCCTGATCTATAACAGTTTTGATACAGGATTTTCTTTTGACGAAAAGTGACCCATTTTCTCATTGATACGGTGATGTTTGAAACATAGTGAGAATTTGTACCCTGAGTTAATTTTAATCCTGCAAATTGATGTCAGCCCATGATATCCTCTCCTTCCTGAGAAGAAGATAGTGCGGTATGAACTAGGTATCAAAAGAGGTGTGAAAACATTTTGAGGCAATTTATCAGAAACTGAGAAGTTAATTTTTATCTGGGAACGTAAAAGTAATAATACTTCAGAAGTTACTTTAGTATGAGCCATGGAGGTATTTGTTTACAACTTGTACGCAGCCAAAGGTTTTTCTCCCTTTGAAGGATAAATTGTGTATTAAAAAAACCAAAACAAAACGCCCAAAACAACAACAAAAAAAACCCCGTGCTTGAATCAAAAGGCCAAGTGACTTTGCATTTTAAAAATGTGCAGAAGCAATGTGACTTTTGTGTATGTCTTTAGAAAGCATTTGTAGATGTTGGGATTTGGGTGAAGTGCGTTAGCACTAGCCTTCCAAGGAGGCAGTAGGAAGGGGATCCTTGCTGTATCCTAACAGGTCTGTGTAAGTCTAAATAATTCATTGGAAACTGTGAGCAGAGGCGTATGATTATTAGCAGGGTGCGAGGAGTATGAGGAGAGACTACAGCTATCTGAAAGGTTCAGAAGAAGATGTGGCAAAAACCTGAAAGGTTTCAGAAGACATGAGATAACGCGATTGAAGGAGACTGGTATGCAGATGCTATTCTCTAATGGGCATACTGTACTGCTAAATTATTTGTTACCAAACAGTATAAGTTTGTCTATTATTTATTTCTGAGTACCAATTTACTGAACTCCTTGTGTGGGAGCTGTCATTCTTTTTTCCCCTACACAGCTGCTTGCTGTTTTAGAAGGGATGATGTTGTTCCTTCCTTTAAGAAAAGTCCAGTGAAGAGAAAAGGGCATGAAAAGATGAGGATAACCTTAAAGCTTGACAAGACTTGTAGATGGGGTGGATCTAGAGCAGTGGCTTTGAGGAGATGAAGGGTGGGGGCACGCTCATTCTCACTGTGACTTACCCTGCAGGTTCCCTTGAACCACGCCGTCGTACAACGGGCTGTTGCCTCTTGGCTTTTCCCCCTCGTTTCTACCCAAACTTGAGTCTGAAAAGTTCCTACCGCGATACGATGTCTTCAGAGCTCTGTTGATACAGGGGTAGTTACCTCTAATAACTACATTTGCTGGGGATCATGAGTCAAAGTTCCTTGTATTTCCTTTTATTTTACTTTATTTAACTTAATTTTATTCTTTATATAACCATGTTGCCAGAGAGTCTTGTGTCATGGCAAAGGAGCCCTGTTCGTGTTTTGCTGTGCTCACTCAATCTGAAGAAATAACTTCAGCGTGTGGTGTGTTTCTGGAAGGTAATATGTCATCTCCCTGGAAACAGAATTCACCAGTGGTATTTTTTGCTTTGAAGTATCCCAGATCAATAAGCTATTTCTTACAAAAAAAAAAAAAAAAAATGTATCAGTTGATATATTCCCCCCCAGAAGTTTATAATAGTCCCACCCCCCATAGAGTAATGGCTCAGATTGAAAAATCTTTTTGACTTAACACTCCAAAGAAAAAACTTCCACTTCATATGGCAAAAAGGAAAGCTTGTGTTTTTCCACACATTCTTTATTTGAATTGCCAACAGATATTAATATATACATATGTCCTTACATGGTTACAGCTTGTTAACGGAAAAAATGAACTTTTCAACCTTACTATTCGTATACACAAAAATAGTATTTGAGACTAATGGAATTTGAGGATGATGACAATACAAAAGCAAGGCAAATTTAATTTATACATATGGAAACCATCTGTGGTCACCGGAGACTTAAGCCAAAAGCAACTTGGGGAATTTGCAGTTCACGTATGGAGATGTGAAGAACAGAGAGGGTAAAACCTTGTTTTAGATGACTCTTTGGTAGCTTTAAAGCTGGCATAGGAAGGGAGCATTACAGCCATACGCCTTTTGGGGGGAAAGCTGAGCTGAGGGCTGTACCTGCACCTCTGGCGAGAGCCTGAAGTTCTCATCGTCACCCACCTTTCTTTGGGAACATGGGCCATGAAGTTGCAACATATCTTTGCTTCCAAATGCAGTTTTAGCACTGGTACTCTTATCTTGGCTGACCATGTAATATATTCTTTGAAATCTGTAATACATTCTTTAAAATCAAGTTAAAGTATTTTAAGTGGCTCGGTATTGACAGTTCAAACCACTTTCTGAGCGGCAGCAAAAGGATTATTCCCTTACAGAGCTCTACAGGTTTCAGCCATATTAGAAATGGGTTAATGCTAGATTTTAGGCTATTGACTATTGTTGGAAGCAGATTATTTTGCTTCTATAAAATAAAATCTGACAATTTAAAGTCTTAATGTCTGCAAAAGATAATCTGACCAAATATGTGGGTGTTCCTGGTGGTGAGTTTGGCCTTTTTCTTTTTTCTTTTTTTTTTTTTCCCCAGGAACAGTCAGTTCTTTATATACTGTGCAATTCTACATCAAATGCCAACAAAATGATATGTAAAGCTAAATTAACTTTCTCGTTGTTCCAGGGACCTTCATAAAATTAATATTTTAATGAACCTGAAATAGTGAAAAGAGAATCTTGATTCCTTTTTCTGTGGTCTTACTGGGGGGTATCTGTAGGAATTCTTCTTAACTTTTATTTCAGTGGCATTGCGTTAACCAGTGTAACTTTCTGCAATTCTGACTTTTAGTAAGCTCAGGGATGATGTACTTTCTGATAGTGAATAATTACACTATATTATAGTCAGGATGGATTGTTATAAATTGAATACAGAATTATTGTATCCCTTACTGCTGTGGGACCAAAGGTCTGAGCAAGGGGCTGGAGTTGTTTTTATTTTTTTGCAAGAGCTCGCCTAAGATGCAGCGAGGGAATTGCCTGCCCTTTTGTTCTGGTCAGATTTTCATCAAATAGTCGTCCTTGTTCAAAAAAGGACTGATTTGGGGAGAGAACAAAATATTTCTCATGCATGTAGGAAAAGAATTCTTTTTAATTAAAAAGCTTAACACAATCCAAATCAAGATTAACACCCAGGGGCTTTCAGTAAGCAGCTGGCTCTGGCTACCGCTGGGAAGTTTTTTGGCCACCTTCCTTACTGCACACCTCCCCGATCCTGGACTGTTGCTGGGTTTGCCGAGGACAGGGAGCTCTGTATCGTGCTGACGTGAAACTAAATAAAGCTCTTGTTTGTGAAATTTTGATTTTGCTAATCAGTATCTGCTGCGAAGAGGTTTTATAGAAGTGGTGTTGGTCCACAAGCATATTTGAACTGAGTGTGACTGCCACTGTTCCTTAGCACGGAGAGAATGAACGTGGAAGGCTTGCGTTAGCTGGCTAGCTGTGTCCAAAGTGTTCTCTAATGCCTGATTTCAAGATAATCCTGGGGATTTCATCTGGGCTTCTGTCCTGAAAGCCCAACTGAACTTCCAGGGTAGGACCAGGGAGGGTACACGTTGCGAGGACTTGGTGAGCTTTCCTCTGTAATATTCCCTCTGCTGACTCCTTGAGTCCCCTGGGCCACTGCTCCTTTTAATCCTCTGAAAATCGGAGTGGAAGGGCGACCTTTAAGGCTGGTGATTCTTGTATTCAGAAAGGAACCAGGTTGATGCTGCGTGTATTTATTTTCCTGGTTCTGCCTGAGAATAGCTTGGACCCCCAGGTGTGAAGAGTTGTAGGAAATAGCAAGAAGAGTTTTCCAGAGGTAGTTTAAAAGCTATTTAATTTAGTGTTCATTGTAGTTGTAGCATTTAATTAAAAGAGTTTTTCTTGTACTTTCATTTACTTAAAATGGCTTTGAGGTTCCTGAAATGTAATTTTTTTGAGTGGTCCGTGTGTTGTTGGAGATTATCTTTATTCATGCTTATCTCTTTCATGTCCATCTCAGATGAGGTCTTCAGCCTGCAAGCCTGAGATCAGAATAAAAGATAAGGCAGTATTTTTTATGTATATATATTGTTATTTAAGCTACATGAGCTAGCAAATCTCTCAATTAACAATTTGCAATTTGGGGGGGAAAATAAGACATACTTTTGATTTGTATACAAAACAACCAGAGTATAGAATTAAATTGGAAGTTCTTAAAATGAAACTAAGAGCAAGATAAATGGTTTTCACAAAGAAAACAAAAAAACATAATCAAGAGCTTATCTAGTCAGTATTTTAAAATGTAATTAAAATTAATTCTGTTATGACTTAACAACAGTGGGGCTCATTCAGCATGCAGACTCATTTCTGGTTTTTCAAAGGACTTCATGCAAACTCCTGTAACTATAGTAAGGTTAGAAATCATGTTTATCCCTGTGAATGCTTCGTCTGTACACAGCCAACGTTAATTGAGCAAATACCGTGCCGTATCTGGTGGTACTACATAGTTATCATGAGCTTATTCTTAGTACTCCTAACTTCCTAAAATTCCTAATAAAAGATTTAGATCTTCTACCTTAACCACGCCAATGCCATTCTGATCAGACGGCGATGCTGGTTGCCATTTTCCTTTTTTTGGCTGCTAGACGAGCTGGCAATAGTTTGTTTTCCAGATCAGTTAGTTTAGCCAAGAAGTGTGAAGGCAAGCTGGTGTATAAGCGTAATATGTTGGAAATAACAGCATATCGTACCAATTAGCTTTATTAAATGTGATGGTGACTTACTTTAATACGACACTGTCCATACCTACAGATCTCTCAGTGATTTTAATAGACCGTTTAGTGATCCTGTTTGCTTTTATGCTAGCCGGTACCCTTTTAGAAAAAGTAAATGATTGTATGTCTGGAGAAAGCTTGTATAAAATAACACAACAGTCTCCAGGCTGCCTTACTAAATGGAGTCAGATGATCTATATTGATCTTGCTTTCTTTCATTATTTGAATTGGATTTTGCTTGAAGGAGCGACATGCACATTTGTATAGTGGAACGCTCGTGACAACTGTATCCATGTATAAAACAGTTCCATTAACTTTTCTTGCTAACACTGAAGACCTGCATTACAATATCAAGGCACTATAAATAAGAGCAAGCCCTGCTGTTACATACTCAGCTGTGGTTTATTATTTAGAGAACAAATCCCTGATTTGCAAGTATTTTTCATTGCCGTTAGGGTAGTCACAGTGCTTCATAACAGTTTACTGACAGTTTTGGGGTCCTGAAAGGCCACAAACCTTTTCCTTGTGTGATGACGTCCTTCTCTTTACAGCTATCTGTTATTCGAGTTTCCTCATCGTAAAGAAACCTGAAATTGCATGTGGCTGGGAGGAAAAAAAGATGAATGGTGTCTACTGCGTTTGCTTTCATGTTAATTCATTAACTCAAATTCAACACTTGCGTCAAGCGAAACAGTTCAGGCTGAACTTGGGGAGTTTATGGGGCTGTTTGACATACGCTTATTTTTAAATCCTACTACTACAACATGTTGCCTAAAGTATTTCTGTGAATTTTTATGTCACCTTCTAATTAGTATTATTTGCAATATTCAGGAGTCATAGTAGTGATGCTGTAGTTAAAGCTGAAGATATGCTTTCAGTGTGCACCTTTTCAAGCATTTAAAGATTTTCCAAAATTTCACATTTGGTGGAATGAAACCTCCTTTTCTCTGTTTTATTGGATGTTATTACACAAAAATGTCTGCTGTCGGCCATATTTTATTTCTGAGAGTAACCACGCTTGTTGCATGCATGTTCGTCTGGTCTGTGACTTTTCATGGGTTTTGTTTAGCTTTGCCCTTCCTGGGGCAGCTTGAGAAGCAGGCCCTTACCTGTCCTATGTATCATGTAACTAAAACGCAGAGTGACTTTATAGTACATGCATAGTATGTCTGGTCTTGTATCAAAAAAGGTCCACAACATAGTCTTTCATTAAAATATTCTGCCCAATGGAATGGTTTGTGTGTTAATTGTAGGGTTTGGTTTTTTTTTTTTTTAAAAAAAAAGGTACAAAAGGAAATACTTGATCAGAGCTTAAGCTTTCTTCCTGACAAATGCAGTTATTGACTAAAAAAGATTTGCAGAAAAAATGAGAAATGAAGGCTCTGATGTTAAAACCAGCTTGGATGTATATGTGGGGTAGTGATTTTACTGTTGGATAAAGTTGTTGGGTTTTTTTTATTTTATTTTTTCATTTAATATCATACCCTCAACAATATCACATACTAATCAATATGCTTTTACTTACATGTTCAAAATAAAGCCCTGGCATAAACACTGTCTTGAAATTAAATGATGAGTATCAAATGCTATCGAAACTGTAGCAGGTTTTTCAGCATCACTACTTCCAATTTTCAGACAGCTGCTGCATTAGATTTTAGTTAACGATCTCCGTGCCTAGCTGGAGGTGCCTTCTTGCTGGTCCGTGTTGGGGATTTTCGGGAGGTTAATCTTTGCTTTTAACAAGTTCCAATATGTATTTGTTGAAGTTTAAAAACAAGTCTCTTCCGTCTAGACTGTTCTTTTTCCTTCTGTTCTGAAAATGCATTAACCACTATTAAAGAAAATGTTTTGACAATGTTAGTGAGTTTTAATTGTTCGCTGAAGTACTGGGTTTTATTACAGAAGATCTTTTATACCTGTTTCTTTTCATGCCTTACTGGAAAAAACAATCTGGAAGGAAATTTCTAAAATTATTCATTAGAATCTCCCGACACTAAGGCAACTGAATTTTTAGACAGGGAAGGAAAAGATGGGGCTTTTTGTCCTGACTGAAAAAAAATAAAATAACTTTTCTGGTATTATTTTAAATTTTGTGCTCTGTTTCTGCCCTTGTATGTACTTTGCACATGATCTGCCCTTGCTGTGGTTCGGAACTGGGCTCAGGGCAGATATGTTTTGAGACTATCCTGGAATTTGAGGACATTTTAAAGACAAATATTAAATTAAAGGGTTTAGTAGGTGCCTGAGTTACTCTCTTTTTAGCTAGAATAAGTTACAGCTATTGCATATGGCATTAGCAGGGATTTCTACAAGTGTGGTTCCTGGAATGGTATCTTTGTTAACCAAAATTTATGAAGATGTGAAGCGATTGGTGGGGGGGGGACGGGACGGGACTGGGGAGGCAAAAGGACCGCCCGGCCTCTGCCTAAGGGCAGTGGTTCCATATATATATTTCACTGGTGATGGAAAAAGCTTAACTAAAATGGCAGGTTTGTTTCTTACCAATCCTTATATTATTTTTCTTAATAAAAATTTGGTAAGGTGGGGGTAAGTGTGCCTGTGTTGAGTTGCTTCACACTTAAGCTGTATTTGCTTTAGCAGTAGAAAGTCACTCAGCTCTGTTAAGCCGAGGCACTTCACAAGACTATCGGTCCGTACTTTTATCAGTTAGCAAGTGTTTTGCTTTCCTTGTATCTTAACGTTGATTGTAATATTTATATTAACCTCTGCTAATGGTGGTCAGAATAGTTAATTATAGTTTTAAGGATGGTCACTTTTAAAAAGTTGTAAGGAGTCACACCTGAGAGACTCTGAAGTCCCCCAGACTGGTTTTGGGAGTGTTGTAGTTACCGGAGCTGGAAGAGTTTGCTGCACTTCACTGATACACACACACCCCCCCCCACCACCACCAATGGCTCACCCAGAATTGCCTTAGAAAGTAGTAAACGTTCATTAATCAGCAATAAAGAGACAGCAGGCTTCATGGAATACTTTTACAGAGGAAAAGAAAGTAGGAGAACCCAAAGGCTTGCCCAAAATACACGTTGGTCTTTAAGTCATGAAGTCTCTAAAGAACCAACGTAGTAGTTCTGCTGTTAGTAAGACTTTAACAACTGTATCCTGCTCTAGGTTTTTTTTCTTAAAGGTCTTTGAAATAGTTTGGGTGTTAATACTGACACCTGGAACAAATTTAACTTTAGGTGTTTTTTATTAATTTGATCTATTTTTTTCCTGCAGTTTTAATTGGGTATAGTGACACAAATCCTCCATGGCCATAAATTGCCATAGCGCCATTGATTCTTTCTCTCCTCCTCTCCATCCCCGAAGCATCAATATCCACATACAGCAGCACTGCTCTGGTTTATAAGTAGCAGGCTGCTAGACAGCCCCCAGAGGAGGCTGCGTTTCAGCAAAGGATGAAGGCTACGTGTATATGGTGGGTGTCTGTAATTTGAAAATGAATCAGGACATTAACTTTGCTACATAATTATGGTTCATTTTGAAGCTGCTGTTCAGTTTTCATTCTTCATCGGAGGAGAATGGAGTCAATAGCGAGTAGGTTTTCGGTCCTGCTCGGGTGCAGTATTTAGGACAATTGTGTTTAATGCAGCTTTTGGGCAGGGAAACAGCTTGAGAGCTGCGCAGTGCCTCGGGCTACCAGCTGCTTGCCTAATTGGCCTGGGAGCACAGTGGAAAGAAAGCTGAGACACCAGGTCAGCTGGCTGCAATATTGTTCCCAACTGGAAGAAACCTGCTTACTGGTTTGTAAGTGGCATCCAGTGTCACCGACATGCAGCAACTGCTTGCTGAGGGATGGTGCCATCAGTGCCACGAGCTGTCCAGTTCCTTCCCATCGAGTCAGTGCGAGTGAAGTTTGAGTCCACATCTTTTTTTTTTTTTTCTGTTGGGCATCACTTGAATGCTACTGAGCTAAAATTTATTTTAAGACCAAGCCTTTCCAAATCTGAGTGGGAGGTTTCACAAGGAAGCATGGCAGGCACATAAGACATATTGAAGAGCAAGCCGAAATAATATCCGTAGGTACATACAGAAGGAAAGTAGACGTAGAGGACAAAGAGCATAGTTTGGGGAAGTAGGGCGGTATGCTCTGAATTATTCTTCCAGATACTCAGTTAATTTGACTTTGACAGTCAGTGAGGCTCAAAATGTATCCTTCATCAAGAGTGGTAAGTGCTAAGCTATAGGGGAGAGAAGAGTTTCTGGCTTTGGTAGATTTTCTCATTAAGAAATCCCAGGAGGTTCTTGTGCTTTTGTGAGAAATGTAAGGAATTTGAAATATTTGGTTTTCTTAACCTTTAAGTTGTTAAAATCCATGCCACTATTTTGTTTGGGAAGATAATATCTTGTATGCAGTTAACACTTGGATTTGAAGGAAATGCTAATAAACTTGTTTTATTTAAGACATTCATCTATTTGAATGTGCGAGGACTATAGACAAATTACTGCTTATGATCACAGTGATTTGTTTCTATAATTATTTAAAAATTGTTCAGTTGGGTTATTTGTTTCTATAATTGCATAAATATTATTCAGTTGGGTTTTTAAATATTTTTATAGCTGTGTATGTGGCTAGTGTATTTTCACAGGTGATTTTATTAGTTGAGACCCTAACAAAATAGGGCTAAGCGATCCAACGTGGTCTGTCCGTTTCTCTCCAAGTTGATAAACTGCTTTGACTTGAAAGGGCAGCAATCTTGAAGATAAATAATTTTAATTTTTTCCATAATTAGTGGTGGCATACAGATCAAAAGCTGCTATTAGTGCTTCTGCTGAAGGAGAAGACCTAACTTGCCCATTATAGGTTATTTTCTGGTAGCATCTGACTGGCAAACCAACTTGTTACTAGCCATGGTGTTTCGTGGGTTCTTGCTGCAAGAGGATGGCTCAAGAAACACAAGTCACGGGAAGGTGCTGGCAGATACAGAAGCAGGATAAAGGAGGATTTCAAAGAACACGTAGGCAAATGGGTGAGAAAAGAAGCTTGTTCTCTTGTTTGCACAACAGCTACTTCTGCCAACTGAAGACTTTCTGCAAACAAGTCATCTGCTGGTAAATAACCAGAGTAGCAACCTTTATCACGCTGATGATATATGGTATGGCCTGGGTGTAAACTGTCCTTGCAGTTGATGAAAGTTTTCATGTAGGACAACTGCAGACGACAGAACAGCATTTTTCCCAACTGTATGGTAATTATAGCATTCATTACAGTGAACCTAAAGAGGCAGTAATAAAAAAGCGCAAGACAGAATATTTTATGCCTTAAAATGATCCTGTATTATATTACTATGAAAAACTGTCTTGTAGGCAAAGTACCACTTGCTTAAATGCTGCTTAGCTTTTAAAATTGATATTGTTAATTAGCGTAAAACTTAGTGTAGACAGTCTTAACCCAGACATTTGGCTCTTAATTTTGCCTAGATGTTTTTGTTACAAAATGAAGTTTAAACAGAATGCAGTGAAAGCAATGAGACTGTAGGACATAATTTTGTCCACAGGATCTCTGATGGGAAAGAAATTATTATTTTTTTAATAATAATAAACCTGATTATTTTTTAAAATTTATTTCATTGAAACCAATCCAACCTTATGTAGACAAGTTCTCATAATCAAAGTTAAATTTGCAGGGCTGACATCTAAGGAGATTTTTGCTAAACAAAATATACTTTAATAAATACCTAGCATCTTTTTCCTCCTCATCTTCCACACGTAAAGAGTCACTAAAGCACACATTGCATTTTCTACTGTATTTCTGAAAACATATAAGCAATGTTCATTTTTCAACCGTTACAGGACTTTTATTTCCAGGATGATTTAAATTTTATAGAAGAGCAAATGAAACAGTTAATCAAATGCTCAACAACTCCTCAAATTCTCTAACTCCTGATTAACATAGTTATGCCAAAGACTAGTCAGAGTTGCCTGTTACAATTACTGGACTTTTTCCCCCCCTGCCCCATAAATAAATAAATAAATAAATAAAATGTGTATGGATCAAATCACGGTGCCATTTAACAGTTAAACTGAATTTGCAGAAAGTAACAAAAAAGATTCCTGACTTCACAGGGAACACACAGGGAAATTCTTCCTTCACAGGAAAAACTACAAACTGCTCATGGCTGGGAAAAACCGTGCGTTTTTATAAAAACTTGCAGTTTTCCTTGTTGTCCTGTTAAGAGTGCAGTGACATCGGTCATCGGGTGGCTGACCCCGTTAGATGCTTTCAGGTGCCTCACCTGCTTCTCACCAGCTTTAGCTGCCCTTGCACTTCAGCACTTCATATCCCTCACTTCATCACAGCTTTCAGGTTTTAACTATGCAGTTCTTTCAAAAAGGTGATTGCGGTTCTTTATGATAAAGCTTAGTTTTGATTTTAATTTGAAGTTTAAAGCCTCCTTACTCTTTGATAATGCGACTGTGTACTCTGTACTTGTGAAGGTTCTTCCCCTTGTGTGGGTTCTCGCTTTCCCCTCTCACCGTACAAAGCTGAAGGTGACTGTATGCAATAGCCTTCCTGCTAATTGCATTTAATCATACCTCTTTTACATCTTATGCGTAGCCTTTAAAGTGCACTTATCACGTTAATTCTTGAATCATCACGGTTTCAAATACCTCATTAGAGGAATGCTTCTCATCGCTCCCGTTTCTCACAAATGTTTACTTCTTATATGTAAAAGGAGAAGCTTCCCTCTGCACCAGCCAGCCTCATCAGCCCTGGGGTTCTGTGCAGTTATGATTCAAATCTAGATGAGATCTACTACTCTGGTATAGAAAACACAAATTAAATTTGTTTCATTTCAGCCTCTCTAGGTGGTATTCAGTAGCCATGTAGCCTTGGGCAGCCATGTGGTTAACTATGTCCCCTACCAAATGCTTCCTCTAATCTGTTACTGGCAGGAAGGGGAGAATTGCCCGTGCCTTTTTGTTGTAGCCATCTCCAGATAGATGAAACCTGAGTCTGTTGCCTCATCTCTTTCCAAAATAAGGACGTTTGCCAGCAGCGATGGGAGAGGTAGCAAATGAGAAGGGAAGGAGCAAAAACTGTGACTGATGTAGTGGGGAGCAACAGATGTCATGTGGAAAATTGAGATATACTCAATAAGCATTTTCTACAAACATTTTCATACTGATGTAACTTAGTTATGGGGTGTGAGATACGAGCATATGAGAGAGTGAGCGAGTTTAAGCTTTGAAGCATTTCAGACAGATGGAAGTTTGTGGTTGAAGACAATTTATGTGGAATTACAGGCTAGTGGTGTTCACAGCTTAATGATTCTGCTTTAAAAGTGATTTTATGTTATAATTAAAGAGATGTGGTGAAAGAGAATAGAAGGAGCTGGGTTACAAGAAGCAAGGGAAGTAAAGGCCAGGAGCTGCTGCTCTTAAAAGTGTGTCAT
Organism: Egretta garzetta; assembly: GCF_000687185.1. NCBI lineage: Eukaryota > Metazoa > Chordata > Aves > Pelecaniformes > Ardeidae > Egretta > Egretta garzetta. The sequence continues at coordinate 910,775 of NW_009259047.1, read as the reverse complement.
CTAGGAGAAGCTATACCCTGTGGAAGAACGTGATACAGAGAATTCCCGGGTGAGAACATAATACAGAGAATTACAGGTTACTCTTGTGGTACCAACTTCAGCTTGCACTGTTGGCCGACGCAGATTTCTTTGAATACATTATTAAAGGCGGTAGCACAATAAATGAATTGGAAAAGATGCTTTGACATCTGTATTACAAATCGTATTAAAGTATATACTTATCTGGAACAGAACAAAGCTTTGTCTGAATCAGCACAAAGTATTTGATATGCAGCAGCAGCAAAAAAAAAAATGCTGTAATACTGTGGGTTTTATTTTCCAAATAGGCTTTTAGCACTTGAAGCAGAGTTCAATTACTCAGAGTATTGCCCTTTGTATAAAAGGAAAAATGGTTTATTTGCAATGTGCTCACCTTGCCAAAATGTCTTGCTCATAGCTTGCTTTTCCATGTTTCTTTCTTTTTGATGTATTTGATGTACTTTAGTACTCAGAGACCACTCTTCACCTTAATGTTAACTGTTTCATAAGCACCTCTTTCTTCTGTTCTTGTCAAACTTGAAATTAATAAATCTAATTGAATTTTTGCAAACCCCTTTATTGTAATGCTTTACGCTTGGGCTTGTATCAATTGAAGTAACAAAACAGTGGTTTCATCTGAATTCAGTGCCTCCACACAGCTAATTGACTAAATCTCTAGTGTCAGTATTTCTACTGTCTTCAGAAAATTCATATTCTCCATAATTGCTTGAGTTATTCCGTTCATTGTAATTTTTAAATTGTTGTTCTATAGAAATTATTTGGGATATTTTGGGGACGTCACCATTTTGATAGCGCTTTGTAGACATTTTTCTTTAGAGACAATGGCTTTCGGTAACATTAGCATGAGTCATGGAATACAGTACGTGTTCCCTAAGTATATAGTTTTCTGGTCTTCATGTTCTGATATCGTTTTCTGGTCTTCATGTTCTGTCAGACCTTATAGCATTCACACATTTTATAGATTCTGTTTTGCTTTGGACGTGTCAGAAATATATATGACAACAAGTGTTTCCTTTGTGCTGAGGAGTTACTGCTTTGCACCAGGTTATCTGCATTCTATAATTTGAACTTCAAAATTGGTGATATTTACATTGAAATTTTGTATTTGTCATCCTTAACAGAAAGGGCTATTGCAAGACATGAAGTCAGAGAAATAGAACAACGTCATACAGTAGATGGCCCCCGACAAGATGTGACACTGGATGAAGAAGATGATGTGGTGATTATTTACAACAGAGTACCTAAGACTGCCAGCACATCCTTCACAAATATTGCCTATGATCTTTGTGCGAAGAACAAGTATCATGTTCTACATATCAATACAACCAAAAATAATCCTGTTATGTCTCTGCAAGATCAGGTAAGCTGCTGCATTTGGGAAGTCTTTATTAAACAAGGGGAAAGTATAGAAAACTTTTTAGCTATTGCAGACTTGGTCTGATGGAATTGGCTTTTATGTCACATTTTCCAATAGAAATGAATTCTAATGTGTTTATGTCTTCTTTGTAGAGAATTCATATTATTTATTAAATAATAGGTTTAGGTGTTTGGGCTATTGGAGGTGATAAGTATCTATTTATCAGACAAAAACAAAGCTAAAAAGGGATACAGCTAGGGCAGAAATTACCGTTGTTACAACTGTAAAAGTTTATTGAGTATTGTCAACTATTTCCCTTTCGGCTGTGTAATAATATTTGCCTCTCATCTCCATCTGCAGTGAATGCAGTCTTACGTGCTTTTCTCTCCGAGTAGCGCAGGCACTGTGCCATGCTGTCAGGGCTACACTTCTGTCTTTGGTACTAGCTCTGGTCAGGTCTCACAGGTGATAAAAAACAGGTAGAAAGGAGTAGTTGTAAATAGCTTGCACTCCAAAGAATGGGTCATTTTGCTTCCAGTTAAAGCTCTCACTAAAATCAGTGTAGTCCCAGGCTAGAAATGATCATGGCTACCACTGCATCAGATGATGGGTATTAAAAAAAGATGATAGAGGATCAGTGCTCTGTTTTTCTTGGGGTGGCGTGTGGTGACGGAGTAGGGGGTTTGGTTTATTTTTTAAAATAGTATTTCTTTGCTCATCGTGAGTGCACATGCAAGGAGCCAGGGTCAGAGGTCTGAAACATCACTGTACCATCATCCCTGTCTGTAAAACAAATGTTTCCAAATTCTCGGATACGTACTGCCGGTTGAATGCTTATCATCTTCAGTTGATACGCAGTGGAGAGGCAAGAGCTGTTCTGCATTGCAGCATGTCAGCACTGAGGCTTCCAGCTCCTTTAAGTGCGTGCCTACAGGCAGAAGCAGCTCAGCACAGCTGCCGGAGCGGGGCACGGGAAGGGGATGGTAATGGGCCCTCCGCTTCCAGTTCTGTATGTGGGAGAAAGATTGAGGTAGGGACCTTGGTGCAGGGGACATAGAGTGTACGTGGGGTGGGACTGGGAACCTGTCTTCTGATAGTGGGGTTGTGTTACTCTTGGGTTTTTGCGTTTGTGAAATCTTTTCCTAAATATGAAGGTGAATTTGTCATACCTGGTTACTCAGATTACAAAGAGTAAATTTGGTAGCCGTCCCTGTAGTCCTGTCGACTGCGTAGAACAAGTACTAAAGACCTACGCACCAACAGCAGTGATTTTTTTCAAAAGAATTAACAAGCCTATCTCTGTTAATTAAAAATCCTGCTCAAGTCAGTCATACTTAGTGCCGCGCTTCCGAACACAGATGCTGTTTCTGTCAAGGTGTCTCTTTGAATTGTAGTGGTCTGTCCTGAAGGACCGGAGAGCTAGTCATGGTATAAATTAAACATGGGCAAACCTTGCCTTAAATTTCTGCTTTTGCCTGAATATCATTCAAATCAAATATATTCTTTAGGGGCTTAGTTTTGTTTAAGAGAACCTCTCCTCCTTACCTTCCCTCTAATAATTAGCTACTGAAAAATGAAAATCCATCAATGCTGGGCATGTATACAATATTAGCAGTCCTACATCGACGTGATCCTGTGCTATTATCCAAGGTGATAAATAACGTTGTTGACAATTGATACTCCTCTTCTTCAGTGGCCATTAACTGGGAGATGCTGACAATGAAAAACTTTATATATAAGCATAGTTGTTCAAAGAAGAAGAAATAATTATTTACCTTTAGCATATCAAGGTAGCAACTTGCATTGTAAGTCGTATAACACAATTCTGGAGATGGTGGGGGTGCTGAGTAGTGGTGGATGTGGGTTTGCTCTTTGTGGGTTTGGATGTGCATGGAATATTGACGTGCCACCTTCATCAGTATAGCTGACGGGAGTGCATTAGGTGTATGTGCATATATATGCATACATAAATACATCATAGAGGCAAAATTGTTTTATCAGTGATACTGTTTGCTAAAACAAATCTCCCTAAACAAGGTGAAGATTGCCTTGGGCCTGACATAAATTTGTAAGCCCCCTGTTATGCACTATTTCTGCTGTACTTTTTCCAAACTATTCTAGTTCTGTAACAGATTTTAAGTTCTCTGCCCATATGTGAAACCTTTACTTCTTGAATGCAATCTGAAAAAAAACCCTATTTAAAGTCCACTCCAAATATAATCCGTATCTGATTTGAGATGATCCGGTAGGAGTCCCTAACACATCCAGTTTAGTTTCAGATGGAGCTTGTCCCAGCACCTCTCCTTTCTTTTGCAGCTTCTGACAGCAGGATCCTAGGAACTGCTCCCTCTTTCCACAGGTTTGGCCTTTTCTTTGCAGCAAACTGAGTGCCATGTTGCCCATGTTCCATTTCTGACCTGTGTAGTCTGTAACAAAACTACTTGCTTTCATTAAATCAGAGAAGCTGTTTGGTTGGGTTTTATTTGTTGCTTGCATGGTTCAGTACTGATACTTCTTGTCCATGCAGGTATGCCTGTGTTGTGGCCAGTTGGATGGCATACCAGCCCCCCAAACTTTAGCTTTTTTGTTACATGGTGAAGCTGTCATTTAAAACTAAATTAGCGTTCCATCTTGCAGCATGTATTCCTGATGTATTACTAGAAAAGGGGGTATGAGAACACATTATCTGTAGTGTTGTGAACATAGGAAAGCCATGGTAGAATTATCCAGCATTTCACTCCCTTGGCTTGCTGTTTTCTGTTCCTTGTTCTTTTTTCTTCCCACAGTTTCTCTCTCCTTTTTTCTCAAAAGCGCCACCTGAAACTGTATAATCTTGCCTCTAAATGTATCTAAAGCAGTGGCTTTTCAGAGGATAGCACACTCTTACTGACTTTAGTAGTACTTGTTTCCTCTGCTGGTGAAGGTTTCAATGGCTGTCAGAAGTGGAACAAGTAAAAGGTTGCAGCAACTCTGTTAGAAGTGCAAGTACTGTCATGTGCTCTTGAACATTTAGGATTTTTTCTCTTGGAGTTAGATGGCCTAGTGAGTACTAGAGTCCACTGCTGTACACGAGCCAAGTGTATTTTTCCTTCTGAGAAAGAACTGTTCATGCGAGGCGGGTATCCTGGCTGTACCGTGGCTGAATTGGTGAACTCTTATCTTTTCACCATCTCACAAAATTGTTTCTCAGCTGCCCTTGACTTCTGCTTGCTTGTGGTTTCTCACGGTGTGCAGCTAAAGGCATGCTGCTAGCCTGGTTCCAGCCTTCCTGACCCTCTGATTAAGAGCTAACTATAAGTTATTAACTTCTATGACAACTGGGATTGCGAAGCTACCGGTGCCTTCCTGCAGAGGGATTCTGAATCAGCCATCCCATCATGCTTGGTCTTTAAATCTGAATCTGAGATTTCCTTTAATGGGGAAATGACGTTGGTCTTCAGTCTTGCTTGAGAGCCCGTTTTTTGTAGTTCAGATGGAAAATCCTCACGTGTCCTCACCAGGCTGGACTGGTGGTATTCAACCCCCCCAGTTATTTGTAATTTTAAGTCAGTTATTCAGCAATTGACAAGCAAAACTAAAATATAATTACATGAAAAGCAGGGGGCTTTTTTGGTATCTAATAGTCCATGTGATTCCAAGCCACAGGGTAATGACGGTACCACCTTTTGGGGGAAGAGGGTGTATGTGTGCGTTCAGACTGTAGGGAAGAGGGATTGATGGAAGGGGTTAGTGGACAGAGATGACAGCTTACAACATCACTGTGGTTTGCATGCACAGATTTCTCAGGGCTTTTTGCTTAGACCAAGTATGCTGTTGGGTTTTTTCTTTTTTCCTTTTGGCTCACTGGGACTTGTTTTAAATTCTTATCGTCCTAGAAACTGAATGTATTTAACTTACCTTTCAGGACATCTTACGCCCCCAGAGTATGTTTGATCTGGCTTTTTAATTCAGTGAAGCTCAGCTGATCTCTCACTTACTAAAGGCTGTGAAGCAACTTTGTAGCTGATTATATAAAAGCACCATGAAACAGCTTCACAGGAATTCCATTCACGTCTATCTGAACTTTTAAAGTAACTTCAAATTTTATTCAGTTGGGTTTAGATGGAGAAGCTCGCTTGGTCTCTTGAAAGCTCCAGTATCTGCTAAGCCCTAAAAAGAAAGATAAAATTGATCATATTTAGCAGTATGAAGCAGCAAGCAATATTCATCTGCTCTAAAATGTGTGAATCCAGACTCATTAGGCTGTCTGTGACCTGGAACAATTCTGATTTTTGGAATGCCGCAAACTAGGGTGGGGGTGTGTGGATAATCTCTTGCCTGCAGGCTAGTTATAGGTGTTAAAACCTTAAATTCTCAGGGGCACAGTGTGTTTCTGGTCCATCTTAAGGCAGATGTAAATGTCACAGCTGCCTTATAAAGCGTCCCTAGCCTTCTCTTAGCTTGCCTGATGTTAAAGTTAATAAAAGGCTAGAACATCCATTCTATGTTCATAAAAATTATTTCCTTAGCAGACCAACGACATTGTAAGACAAAGACAATAAAGGATTTTTTTAACTATTACTGGAACATCTAAGGTTTGATGCCAGATGGTGGCATGGAGATCTAAGACAGGACTGATCCTTGGGATTTTGCACTTAATGTTTCCCTGTGTCTAGTCCTAGTCTATTAGAAACTGAAATCTAGCTGGTGCATCAGAAAGTTTCTTCAGGGAAATGAAACTGAAATATATGCTTTAATATGCATGCTGCACTACACACAAGAGAGAGCATAACCAGTTTTATTTGTAGAGTTGTGTCAACCAACTGTGACATTTTGGGGTTTCGGGGTGAGGGAAGGGAGGATAATACATACTTTGCGTTTAGGAAGCTTCTTTCCCAGGTATAGAAATATTCATAGCTGAGGCTTTCCACTGAAAATATCTTGCCATTAATCTTTGAAAGGTACAGTCATGAAAGTGTGGTTTGTTTCATAAATTATAAAATTGTTTAGGTTGAAAGGACCTTTAAGATCATCAGGTCCAACCGTTACCCTAACCCTGCCATCCCACCACTAAACCCTGTCCCTAAGCACCACAGCTACACAGCTTTTAAATACCTCCGGGGGTGGGGACTCGACCACTTCCCTGGGCAGCCCATTCCAATGCTTGACAACCCTTTCGGTGAAGAAATTTTTCCTAATGTCCAACCTAACCCTGCCCTGGCGCAACTTGAGGCCATTTCCTCTTGTCCTATCACTTGTTACTTGGCAGAAGAGACCGACCCCACTGGCTCCCCCCTCCTGTCAGGCAGTTGTAGGGAGCGATAAGGTCTCCCCCTCAGGCTCCTCTTCTCCAGGCTGAACACCCCCAGTGCCCTCAGCTGCTCCCCAGCAACCTTGGGCACCAGACCCCTCACCAGCTTCATTGCCCTTCTCTGGACACGCTCCAGCCCCTCCAGGTCCTTCTTGGAGCGAGGGGCTCAACACCGAACCCAGCATTTGAGGGGAGGCCTCCCCAGTGTCCAGGACAGGGGCACGGTCACTGCCCTGCTCCTGCTGGCCACACCATTCCTGATACAAGCCAGGGTGCTGTTGGCCCTCTTGGCCACCTGTGCACACTGCTGGCTCATATTCAGCCAACTGTTGACCAACACCCCCAGGTCCTTTTCTGCCCCGCAGCTTTCCAGCCACTCTTCCCCCTGCCTGTAGCGTTGCATGGGGTTGTTGTGACCCCAGTGCAGGACCCGGCACTGAGCCGTGTTGAACCTCACACAATTGGCCTCTGCTGAGCCTTCCTGCCCTTGAGCAGATCGACACTCCCACCCAACTTGGTGTCATCTGCAAACTTGCTGAGGGTGCACTCGATCCCCCCCATCCAGATCATTGATAAAGATATTAAGGAGAACTGGCCCCAGTACTGAGCCCTGGGGAATGCCACTTGTTACCGGCCGCCAACTGGATTTCACTCCATTCCCCACAACTCTTTGGGCCCAGCCATGCAGCCAGTTTTTTTACCCAGCAAAGAGTACACCCGTCCAAGCCACGAGCAGCCAGTTTCTCCAGGAGAATGTTGTGTGAAATGGTGTCAAAGGCTTTACTAAAGCCTAGGTAGATGACATTCACAGCCTTTCCCTCATCCACTAAGCGGGTCACCTTGTCACAGAAGGAGATCAGGTTAGTCAAGCAGGACCTGCCTTTCATGAAACCATGCTGACTGGGCCTGATGGCCTGGTTGTCCTGTACGTGCCGTGTGATGGCCCTCAAGATGAACCGTTCCATAACCTTCCCTGACGCCGAGGTCAGGCTGACAGGGCTGTAGTTCCCTGGATCCTCCTTCTGGCCCTTCTTGTAGATGGGCGTCGTACTTGCCAACCTCATAGCGGTAAAGGTAGTTCAACTGGATTCAAAATCTCAGATATTATCAGTATGTGCTGTGACAAAGCCAGACAGAAGGCCACTGAAGCACCATTTATAACATTGTGCAGTGCTTTTCAGCTAGATTTTCCACAATTTTCATGTGCAATATGTGGTTTAAATTGTGAAATGCCACAGACTGTGAAACTTGTACACTGAAAAAATGAATGCTGCCTGTTATTAAAAAGTAATATCCATTTCTTTTACCTGAGAGTCCAAGAGGCAATGTTTGAAGAAATAAGTAAAGGTTATCAACCTCCTAAATCCTAAACTGCGAGTTTTGCACATTTGAAGAAAAAGCAGCAGGCCAGTCTTGCCTGTTAAAATCCTCAATTCGTTGGTTGTAATAAATAATAAGCATAATGTTTCAGGACACTCTTAATCCATTAGACCTTACCAAATGTTAGTGTGTTGTCTTGAGCTCTCAAACTTTCCTTTTTGACTGTCTTGTCTCACCTCAATATCTTCATGGTTATCTATGTCAGTGTATAATAACAGAGAAGATGATGCAGATGTGTAGGAACAGCTCTCTTCTAATTCTCAGCTCAGAAATGGCGTATCATTGTCAGACAACTCAGGCAGTACAAATTTATCATCTTTTTTTTATTATCCAATTCAATAGTTTTGAAATAACTTTCCGAGTTAAATGCTTTGATGTTAAAATATTCTGTTCATCTAATAAAGCCAAGCTCTATCAGGATTTGCATGTCCCATTTAATTTGATTGTACTTTCTGGTTTGGGGCGTGTATCTTACTTTGTTTTTATCTTTGAAATGTAAAGCTATTCCTATTTTTGTGAAGTTTGCCGCTAATTGCTTTATCAGACCTTGTTTTAAGGGCTACTTTGTGCTTTAACGTGGAAGTTTCACTGAAATGTTAGGCTTAAGGTAACTATTCAAAATGGTAAACTATAGATCTAATTTATACCATATACATTTATTACTCCTGCATAGCATTTTGGGATGGGGAAGCAAATGAGCCATCAGATTTGTTTCTTAGTCCCAGTAAAATAGGTCTAAGAACATGCTTGTAAATCTGGTACAGTTTTACGTGAGGGTCTAAATACAGACCAGACAGTTCCATCAAAGGTGTACTTGCATCTCTACTTATTGCTGAGGGAATTCTGCATTCCTTTCAAACTGCAAATATAAAACGGCTGACGAAAATTTAAATGTTTGTCTTGCAAATGTTCTTGTGGTAGCTTTCCTTGAACTGCCCTTCTGATTGCTGTATTCTGCGTTCGTTTAGTTTCTGATCATTAAATTGCGATGATCTAAAATGAGTCATCTGTACGCTTGCAGAAAAGTCTATTTTAGCTGGCAGAAATTCTTTGGTAATATTTAAAATAGACTTTTTTTCTAATGCCTTATAAGGTTTTACTTACAAGCCAGAAAACGCCATGTATGGGGAAGCTTAATGTGTTCCAGCTGTACAGAAAGACTTCTGCTATCTACTTTTACAGGTCCGGTTTGTGAAGAATGTGACTTCCTGGAAGGAAATGAAACCAGGATTTTACCATGGACATATATCTTATTTGGACTTTGCAAAGTACGTTACCCTTGGATTTATCTGTTGAGTAGCATAGTAGTTTAAGTTGCTTGGCTCCAGCTGGGATATCGGTGCCCTCTAGTGATGAAAGTCTGACACCTGCAGTTCTGGAAAATTCACACACTGATATTCCTATGATGAGCAATATTTGGGTTTGATTTTCAGCGTTTTCTCTTGTCTTTTTGCATGATAACATGTAGCCGAGTCTTATTTCAAAACTATTTATGTGCTAGGTTTAGTATTCCTTGTCTGAATTATAGGCTTGTTATACTGAAAATCCTGGCTTTCCTCTGGAACACTGGCAATTCTGCCTTAGGATTGGCTTCCCATTCTGGGAAGTTTGAGATACCTGTTGTCGTGCTCTAACCCCAGCCGGCAGCTGAGCCCACGCAGCCGCTTGCTCACTCCCCCCTGGTGGGATGGGAGAGAGAATCGGGAGAGTAAAAGTCAGAAAACTCATGGGCTGAGATAAAGGCAGTTTAATAGGGAAAGCAGAAGCCGCGCACACAAGCAAAGCCAAACAAGGGATTCATTCCCTGCTTCCCACCGGCAGGCAGGTGCTCAGCCATCCCCAGGAAAGCAGGGCTCCATCATGCGTAACGGTGACTCGGGAAGACAAACGCCATTGCTCGAAACATCCCCCCCTTCCATCTTTTTCCCCCACCTTTATACGCTGAGCATGACGTCGTACGGTGTGGGATACCCCTGGGGTCAGTTGGGGTCAGCTGTCCCGGCCGTGCCCCCTCCCAGCTCCTTGTGCCCCCCCAGCCCCTCGCTGGTGGGGTGGGGTGAGAGGCAGAAAGGGCCTTGGCTCTGTGTGAGCCCTGCTCAGCAGGAGCGAAACCATCCCTGGGTTATCAACCCTGTTTCCAGCACCAATCCAAACCATAGCCCCATCCTAGGTACTGTGTTGAAAATTAACTCTACCCCAGCCAAAACCAGCACACCTGTTCTCAGATATTTTTCATACAACAAGCAATACCACCTGCCTCGTAAGTCATGTAGTTCTTCCCTATCAGAGTATCCCTTTAGAGTTTATGAAAATACTAAAAGTTACATTTTAAAGCACTTCTCTGGCCTGTAGTAATTTGATTTGCTGTAAAAAGCATTGAAATAATTCTTATGAAGTTAAATCCTGCTACTTCTACAATTATTTTAAAAGAAAATGAGGTAAAAAATCTTTCCAGTGACTTCAAAGGTTCAGGATCGTATCTGTATTCCCGTTTCCATGTGTTTCTTTTCTTGTCTTATTTTTGCTTCTGGATCTAAAGCAGTGATCCTCAGTAGCTCAGTCCTGTGAAACCTCCCCTTGAACTGGCAAGTCAGTTTTGCTTAAGATGCTTGCTAGGCAGTGCTTCATCTTGCCCTTGCAGCACGTGGAAAATGGCTTAAAATTGAAAGTGGATTTTTCAGATCTTGGCGTATTCGACTGCACAAACAGTGGTAACCACTGCTTTTAACTCTTGCTGCTGGTCAGTCCTCAGTTATGTTCCGTTTCTGTGTATTAAAACATTTATTTAATGAAATGAGCTTTTTTTATGTAAGAATTTCTTTTGTTTAGTCATTGCTTTTTATTATTATGTCCTGTTAAGTATGCTGATTTTTAATTCTGGCTTTTTATTACAAAGAATGAGAAAGGGAAGCAAGAGCTCATAGATTCCCAGTACAGTTTATTATATAATAGAAAATGCTAAAAGCTACCAGTTGTAGCTGGAAATTACCAGTGGCACCAAGTAAAAGCTTGAAGTTTACAAAAAGTAACAGGCAAGAAGTCTTAATTGCGAATCAATCAATAAAATAAAATGCATCAAATTTCATCAGCTTTCTTTCCGCCCTTTTAAAGTTAAGATGCCGCAACATTAATAAACCCTTGAACTGAATAACACATTTCTGGAACAGCAAAGGTGAATCTTATTTTATACATTACTCACTTCATAAAGCTGAAAACATTTTTGGATACTGGAACTTTTTAAATTAAAATAATTATTTTACATCTAGAAAGCATCTAAGAAATTTCGCAGATTTTTCATCTGCATCTTCCCTCCAGGACTGTGTTATCCTTGTGTTTGTCATTTGTTATCCTTTCACCTAAATGATGTATTTTTTCTCCCACAACCACTTGCTATCTCATACTTTGGGTTTTTGTTATTGAAATAGTACTTGAACACTCTGGATGTGCTTGGCAAGGCCCACACTTTTAAGACTGTGAGGAGTGTTCTTGTAGTAAACATTCTTGGAGTTGAGAAATGAAAAATATTTCAGAAAAGTCTATGCCTGCTTAAACACAGACTTCAGACTTAGGTCCACTGTCAAGTATCAGAAATACCTCTTAAATTACGCTGAAGTTTAAAGTACTGGATTCAATCGATGACTTACAGTATTGAGGACAGGTTATCATAACCCATACATGTAGAAATTATAGTAAAAAAAGTTGAAAATTTTTTCCCTCTTTTTAATTTCTGATCCACCCTTATTCCCTATTTTCTCTGGTAAACAGTTGGAAAAAAAGTTCTTTGACAATGCAGTGGCCAAATCATTTACATTATTAATAAAGTTACAATAGTAAGTATTGTAACTGAAGCCAGTTTTGCAAGGTCATGTGCAAATTCATATGAATGTACAATCCAGCACAAATATTTCCAAGGTTTTTGACAGCCTCATTTAGCCGACAGGTACATATTACTATACTATATCAAAATGATTTCTTAGAGCCTTCTACAGCACTCGCAGTAGAGTCTGCAGAAGGGGGCACACGCGCATGTCTCAGGCACTTCAGCGGACCTGGAAGAGGGTGCAGTTCGGAGTCTGGACTTTGCATCAGAATGGTTGAACCATTCACACACTGCTATTTTGCGGGCTTTGGGGAGTAAGAGCTGGCATACAGACAGATGTCAGCGATGCTGCCTTTAACTGCTACCATCCGATTCATGGGTGCTCTGCTGGCAGCATCTGAAGAATCAATTGCTCTTTCTGTAGCCTTTAACAATTCCTGTATCTGTAGTGCTGGTCTTTTGCCAAAGTAATGCCTTTTAACTGGTTGTTTTGAGGTTTTTTTCTAACTTTTTTCTGCTGCTTATTCTATGATTCTGTTCTTCAGCTTTTCAACTTAAGATTCCTCATATGAGCAGTATCTGCTATTACAATTTACAGAGTACCACTTTAACAACGATGCTACTGCATCTTATCACTACGAGCGCTCTCTGGTTTAGCCAGGCTGGGGGCTTGGATGGCCCTCCATCGATGCAGGATGCTTTCCCAGTTTGCATGGGAACAGAAAAGAATCTTTTTTTTTTTTTTTTTTTCCACCAGCTTCTAGCTTTACTTCAGGGCACTTGACATACTTGCAATTTCTGCTGTGATATAACCTCTTTAATGTTCGGATACCATATTTATTTGCCACAGTAATGCCTCAAATGGAAAAGAAAATAAAACTGAGAAATGCATCGTAAATGCTGTCTTGAACATAGATCATTGAAAGGTAGCATTTGCACAAAACAGCTTTGGTGGTTTAAATCTTCCCCATGTGTCCCGTGAGCTTACCACCTCATTTCATCAAGTTTCCTGTTTGTACCACGGTAAATCAAAATTTGCTTAGGATAAATGTCTAAGGAAAAATTTTACATTTTTAGATAGAGAAGTGAAAATGGTTGCAGATACTATCTTAGGCTTCTATTTAATAAGCATAGCCATATGGCTTCAGCCCAGGTAATGGATGGGCTCTGAGCTCTGTCTTCCTTCAGTTAGAGATCATGTCTCTGACGGCTGGAGACCTGCCAGGAGAACCACTCGCAGCATTGCATAGCGCAGTTCGGGAGGGCAGGAACTCAACAGCAAACTTCCTCGTACTTATGGTAAACACGTACACGGCTGTTAGATCAATTAAGGCATTTCCAGAGTCAGGGTGGTTGTATAAACATTTTTAGTATCTGTTGTGTGAGAATATTTCAGGTTGGTTTGTTTCTCTTAAGAAAACCCCTAAAATCCCAGTCCTAGGAAAACTGAAATTGAACTGATTTTTATATCTATGTAACGCATTAGATATGAGGATGAGAGGATGTGATCATTAAACTTCTCACCATCATCTTCTCTGTATATAGATTTCAGTTGTACTGATAGAGACAGGCTTTTAAGTATTAGATGACAAGCTTTGATTTGGCCTTTAAAAGACTTTTTTTCCTTTTTTACTTTAGATTTGGTGTTAAAAAGAAACCAATTTACATAAATGTCATAAGAGATCCCATAGAACGACTAGTTTCTTATTATTACTTTCTGCGCTTTGGAGATGATTACAGACCAGGGCTACGGAGGAGAAAACAGGGGGATAAAAAGGTAAAGTACACTTTATTATATATGTTGTTCTTACTAAAGTTAATGTGAAAACAACTAAAGCGTCCTGATAAAAGCTAAACAGTTCTTGTAGCAGCCTTGGTGATGATAACTTTGTAAGTTGTTATATTCTCCTCTTTGTGTTGGTACGGGATCAGGGTGTAACATTAAGAATGTTCTTTGTAACCTTATAAATCGACTTGATACTGCAATTTGTTAAAAAAATAAAATAAAATAACGTTTTCAGGTATCCAGAGTTGTAAGTATGAAGTTAAGCTTATCCTTCTATGTAAAAAATCTGCATCTCTTCTTGTTGAAGACCGAGAGAGAACATTTTTTACCAAAAGCTGTAGAATTGCTGATGCTTTGGCTTTGACATTTATTTTTTTTTTATAATTAGCAACCTAATTTATTTATTTTTTTTAAATGTCAGTATTGCTATGGAATTGTATAAAGAGTCTGCTTGAAAACTATGGCGTACAAATCATACATAAATACAGTATGCATATCTACAGTATACGTCTATACTTCCTCCATCTGTCTTAGGTGGCTGTAGGAGTAGTTCAGGTTGGCGTATTCAAACCTAGATCTCTAATACAGTTTCAGAATGGCACCATCATTTAGGCTTCATAATATATTTATTAGAGAAAGAATTTATACACCCTGTGTCATGGTTTGCAGAAAGACATTTGTTGGAGCGTGTTGCTTTGGACTTTTCTTAAATGAGGGAGAAAAGTAGGGTATTAAGGATATGAATACAGTTTATAAAACTATAGTTAGAATGTGTAGAAGGTTTTAGAAAATGTAAGGGGGTTTTGTACTTTACAGAGTCAAACACTTTTTAAAATTTCAGTGGTGATATTTTCTTAAACTGATGAAACTTTTCTGTAATGCTGACAATTTAGTGTAGCACTGTGTGAATATGAAGAGACGCTGAAAAAATAACAAAGCAAAAATCACACTAAATACAGCTTAGTCTATAAACACCGTAACAACTAATCAACGTGACTAATCATTTTGTGTGCTCCCCCCCCCAGTCCAAATAGCAGTTTTTAGATACTGGGAACAGACCATTCCTCTCTCCTTCCCAGTTAAGAACTAACTGCTCCTCCGTGGGTTAGGATTTGGCGCCATCTTCTGCTGCTGCATGCCAGTTTATCCAGACATCCCGCAGCACAAGCAGAGGGAAGCTTCAAACAGAACAAATTGAAATTAAGCTTAAAAAACAAAGTATCTTTGTAGAACTGGCTACAGAGACGATTTGGTGATATGGTATCATAATGGTATTTTTAAAAAGAGAGATAGGATCTCATCTTTTTAACCTACTCTGTTCCTTTTCATGAGGAGCATGATTTGGGCAGTGGAATTCCTTCCTGGTGGAGATCAGTTGAGAGTTGGAGATCAATGATCAATAGAGATCAATGAGTTAGAAAGCTGAGCACGCTACCAAGTCCAAGCTGTTTGTAGGACTTAATACTTACTAAAAAGAATGACATTTAACAGTATTTAGTTTTGAATGATAATCCAGACAGCTTTGTTAGGTAGTCACTGGGAAACATTAAGCCAAAATCCCTAATGCTACTGCTTGGTAGACTGCACCATAAGCTCTGATTTCCTGGAAGAAGTTGAAATGCATTCCTATTTATAATGTTAGTAATGCATTGCCTTAATAATTTTACGTTTTTCTATCAAAGATGCTTTTTTTCATTTTGTTACTATCATATCACTCTATTTAGGTCTGAGACTTAGTCGTTGCTGTAAAGATTTAATTTGTCCTGTAAGCATCTCTAGTTCATTTGAGGTGTAATTGGCTTGCTATGCCAAGTTTTAGGGTTTCTTTCATTTAAATCAGGTTATACCATTTTTCCATGGTGTTTCCAAGAAAGCTGCATGTATGACGTCAATTTTACATACATTAGATATAAAATTCAGTAAGCTCAATGATGATCGACCCAATTGCAGTGTCTAGAACGCTGATATCTGTTCTAATCTGTTATAGCAGATTCACTAAGAGCTCTTCAAATGAATAGCAGGGAAGGTCAAAAATGCAACCTTTCTAATGGAAGTCAATTGTTCCTTTATTAAGTGGAAAGCAATCTCAAGACACTTTACACCCTCACCCCCTCCCAGTCCATACCACGGCATTTATATGGAAGAGTTCTTCATTTTCTTTCTATATCCCTGTGCTTCCAAAGTTGTAGATAGCTTGGCTCCAAGTACAGAGTCTGTAAAGACAAGTATTTCTTATAATAAAACCTCTGGATGGAGTTGCCAGGGTAAGTATGTAAGAGGAAGTGGGGAAGGAGGCCTGTCCTGTTTAATCTTTCTTGAAAATTACTTGTTTGCTTTTGCATAGTAACTATAAAATAACCTGCAGGTATAAGCAGAGAAGTCTTTCTTTTGACGGATGCCAGTTTGTATTTAGTATATGCATCCATAACTTAGGAGGTGCATTTAAACAGTTTAGTTCTTAGGTAATGTTGATGTTATGAAGTACTCGTGATAGATCAGTGCAGAATTTCTCTAGAGAACTGTGCTAGAGAAAGCATACCTCTATCTTGTTTTCCTACTTAAGCTGCATTCTTATCTGTGATATGTGACCTGTACGAGCTATTCTAAACTCAGTGCAATGTGGACCAGGACACCACAAGTTAATCCCTGCCTTGGCCTGATACCAGTAAATTTTTCAGATTATCTCAAGACCTTCACCTCAAAATAAAAGCAAAGGATGTTGTCCTTGTTCTAACACCAAATAATTAAGCAAATGTATTTTTACATAGCTATTTTGGACAGAAACTTATAATTCTACAGAAGACACAGTCTAAAAAGTTGCCTCAGTGATCACTTGTTACTAAATATTTTTTAAAAAAATCTGTCCTAGATACATGTCTTGTATCCTGATTAGAAATATCATAAATATTTCTTTATGGTGACTGGGTAGAATATTTACAAATTCTTTCCAATGCTAATGGAGTTCTTATTGTAACTGTGTTGCTGCAGTTGAACCTCTGTGTTGCTGCAGCACAATATCCATGTAGAGCGATGTTGTATGGAATATTCTGTTATGCAGTGAACAATTTGCTTTCACGTCTTCTGATTGCCAAAACCAAATTGGCCTCTGAAATGGCAGTTATTTGTCATAATATTTAAAATGTAATAGAACATTGTTTAATCTAAACCACAAAATGCACAATGTTCTATGGTATAAAGATCCAGCTGTTCCAGTATCACACAAATACCGATGGCATTTGATGCTGTATCTTTAGTGACTTCTTTTGTAAGGGAAAAATAGTGATACCGACACTTATTGACTGGTTTTGCTTGTTTTGACATATAGCCTTTACCAAGGTTATATCAAAGGTATATCAAACATATCGGGTAAGATCAAATTGCTCATTAGTTCTCATCATAAAAGACTGTCCAAATACTATTTTAAGTGAGACAAATAAGTCCTCCCAATAACACTGTGAAAGCAAGACTTGAAAAAACTGCTTTTTTTTTTCTTTCACATTGTATCTTATGTTTTTCTGTCCCCACTACATTTAGCAACTAACCAGGTTGATATGTTTGATACGTATACTAGATTTGAAAGCTCAGCTCAATTTTGTCTTTGTTCCAGACCTTTGATGAATGTGTGGCAGCTGGAGGTTCAGACTGTGCTCCAGAGAAACTTTGGCTTCAAATTCCGTTCTTCTGTGGCCACAGCTCCGAATGCTGGTAGGGAGATAAACATAGTTTAAGGTGTTAGTTAAGTACGTCAGCACTAAAATCTAATCCTAACAAATTTGAATATGTAGCACAGTTGGGGAAAGTGTGAGGGACTGGGCAGAGTGAAGCAACAGGTACTTTAGTAATGTATTTTCTTTTGAAGATGCATTTTAGTGAAACAGTCTTGCAGTTCTTTAAACAAGCAATATGTTAGGATGCTGTATCAGCAGTGCTATGAGGGAAAACACATGTTTTCAATTTCAAAAATAATTTTTGTAGATTTGGAGTCTCGACATTTTTCTCTTAAGTCAGGCTATCTGTCTTTCTGAATGGAGATACTTTGTTCAAGCTCCTAGAGTTTCTGGGGAGAATAAAATAATTGAGATCAGGATAAATTTATCTTAGTGAACCTTTACCAGACATCCAGTAGTCAATGCTACTTAGTAGAAACTGAAGCAAAAGCAAATTGTGTCCATCTGTCAATGCAGCATGTTTTATAACAGTAGCACAGACTTTAAAAATCTCTTTAGCAAACTAAAAAGAGGAAAAAGGACATAGATGATTTGAAGGACTCTGAGTGAAATCAAGGACAGTTGTTTGTCAAAGGTACTGTTCATCCAAACATAAGCAAAGTAAATGGCCACTTGGGAGCTCCTCTTTCCATGGCTTTTGGTCAGACCTATCTACACCTGGGCCAGGTGGAGAAGCAGAGAGAGAACAAAATCTGAACCTATCTTTTCACCCTGTTTAGAGCTATAAAAAGGAAGAAAAAAATGTCAGTTTAATTTCTGTCTGTTGTTCAGTTGGGAAGTCCTCCCATTATATCGAATGACTTTCTAGTTCAGAATTATGCTTGTAGAATGCAAAAGGGAAGGCGTGTTCTTACCAGAACCATTTCTGGTATCTAAAGTGAAGCTTGAGTATTGACATTAAGAAATATAAATACTCCAAACCCCACATTAATAGAGACAGTAACCACATACACACATGGGGTTTTTGTGGATGAGTTATTAGTCGAAATGACTAGTAGAGTCAAATTTTTAGATAAGAACACAGAGGTGAGAAACTGGAAAGGGAAATGAAGTTAGGAACCGTTATAGCTTGAAATGAGTCTTGCCTTTCCTATACAAACGTCCTGTTATGAAGTAATCTCCATCTAGGGACCAAGGATTGTTGGCTGACATCAGAGCTTGCTGTAATTGTTCTCTGTCATTTTAGGAATGTGGGAAGCAGATGGGCTTTGGACCAAGCCAAATACAATCTGATTAATGAATACTTCCTAGTGGGAGTTACTGAAGAGCTTGAAGACTTTATCATGTTATTGGAGGCAGCTTTGCCCCGGTTCTTCAGGGGTGCTACAGAACTGTACCGGACAGGTATTTAAATGGTTGATTTCCATGGATTTCATGCATTTTTCATCCTCTTAGCACTTTTTTTTAATGTGAATTCTTTAGACCTAGATGAATAGTTTTAAGTCTCTGCCAGGTTTGCCTCTCAGCTAATGTTCCTACAGAAGAGACAAACTCTTCAGAAGACTCTCAGTACAAATTTTTGAGGGTAGCCCAAGTACCTTCCTGCCTTACACAAATTGTAAATATTTAAGGTTGGGGTAAAGGCAGTTGTGTAGGTATACCACACTTAAAAAGTTGTGACATATTTATCATAACAGTTTTGAAAGGTCTTGCAGGGGCTTCAGTTCTGTGAAATGGCTGGTAGTAGCAGATTTCTGTTTCCTCAGAAGCCCTGCTGAAATGAATGGTGCTTGATGGAACCTGGTTGGCTGTGCAAAAAGGCCCAAGGGATACAAAAGCCCAAGTACACATTTATCTTCCTGGGGTTGTGATAAGACATTTGTTATGTAGCTAGTAGCTCAGTCTCCGGGAGCTGGCTGTGCAACTTATGAAGAAGAAAAGGTCCATCTTAGCAGGGCTTCTGTCTGCAAATAGAGAGAGAAAAGAGTCTGAGGTGTGGAGCCTAGATGTTTAGCATTAACAGGTTTATAATAAAGCAACAGACGGCACTTTTTAGGGAAAATGCTGTTGTCATTTTGGTCATCTTTGTCTCACGAAAGAAGTCTCTGCAGTTTGTAAAATTCCTAACATTTGATACCAGATTAACATCTAAATAATTAATTTTGAAAGACCAATCTTGCTCCAAGTACATTATGTAGAGTAATCGTGTTCCTTAAATGAAGTGTTCATTCCCTGGCTTTATTAGAGTAAGGAGAAAGAATTGAAAGAACTGATGCAAAATTCATTAACATTTAGCAAGAGAGACTGCAATTTTCCAACCCTGCATGTTATGTTAATAAATTCTGGATTAAATTCTGTCACTTCTGATGCAGTTTATCAACATGCTGAGAGTGTAAAACTCTGTAAATAAAAGGACTGTAAACATTTTTTAGTCACGTGAACTTTAAAGTGAAGTTATTGCTTTCATTTTGCATTTAGGAAAGAAGTCTCATCTTAGGAAAACAACTGAGAAAAAACTTCCCACAAAAGAAACTATTGCCAAGCTACAACAGTCCGAAATCTGGAAAATGGAGAATGAGTTCTATGAATTTGCACTGGAGCAATTTCAGTTTGTCAGAGCACATGCAGTTCGGGAAAAAGATGGAGAATTGTATATTCTGGCTCAAAACTTTTTCTACGAAAAGATTTACCCTAAATCAAACTAAGAACACTATACTGTTAGATTTATGGACCTAAATCTTTGGTCACATCGTCATCTTAGTCCTCAGCCATGGAAACTAGATTGCTTGTAGACATCCAAGACGTTTCCTTATAGATCTGAGAAAAAGTGGGCTGTGGATCACCTCGAGGGCGTTGGATACTGGCTAATTATGTTGGTAATCCAGAAGCAAAGGCTTCATTTCTTTTATCTAACTAATACTTTCAGTGGGAGTTAATATCCTTTACCTGAAGAAATCTACACTTTAATTCGGAGCAATTAATACACAGCAGTTCTAGTTGAAAATATAAACAAACAAAAAATGCTTCTGTTGATGCTCTTTTCAATTTTCAGAGCAATTTCTTTTCATTTATACTTCTGTGAAGAGGAAATCATTTTTCCCAGCTTTCAACATGGAAATTTTGGTTGTATACGAGTAGTGTTAATAACTGGTTGACATCTGTGCTTTGTTTTTGTGAATCATGTCACATGATATTAATTGGGACGGTTAATCATGTTCTGCTGAGAAATGCTGCTGCTGCTGAAATTGCCCACATTTATATATGTGGTTTATTAAAAAATTACAACTAATCATTAGTATTAAAAGATCATTTCCACATTAACGTTGTAAAAAGTTAAAGAATCAGAGCAGTGGGGGTTTTGTTTTGGTTTTTATCCCCACCACCACTGATTGAGGTTGGGAAAACTACAAAGAAAGTTGGTATTGTCTGCAGTTCTAGTTGATCCTTCCACAGTGATATGAAATCGTAAATTCAGTATTAAGTTTCTCCATGGATTCTTTGTAATAATTGTAAACTGAGGTATTGGTGAATCCATATTATGACTCCATTAGTGAGCTGTGGTATGGTTAGGGTTTTCCTACTACTTCGATACTTTTACCTGTAGAATATTTTTACTAAGGTGCTTTATAACGTGTTTTAAAGCATTGCATTTACAAAAGGAGTAAAATGCTGTAAATACTGCTTATTTTATGTATTTGGACCAAAAGGTTTAAAGTAACTAGTTTAAAGTGGGGGTTTTGCACCAGTTCTGTTATGTGTGAAGTGAAAAACATCACATCTACTTCCCAGTTGAGTTAACTGTTGGACATTGCTGAAATGCACTTCGGTGACCTCTCTGACTTCAATACCAGAATGTTGTCCAGGGATTCTCTTTACAGAAATGTAGTCTTCATCCTTTTATTACGGTAAGAGGAAAAGAAGAAAAATGTCATGTGTAGTCTGGTTGAGAAAGATGCAGTGAACTTGATGGACATAAGTGTATGTATGTAACTGCCTTATGTGACTATTGTAAATTCGTGAGTTGCCATTATTAACCATGTGAAACACCTGGTAGATGCAGTAAATTGAAATTTGAGAACAGATGCTTGGGGCCACTGCATTATAGCAAATGGCAGTGGAGAACTACAAGAATTGGTTTCCTATTGAACTTTCTTAAAGATCTGAGTATTTACACATCTTACACCTGCCTTTTCTTAAAGTGCTTTTCACAGGCTTTAATGGGGAAGGCACTGAGGAGACAAAGTAAGGAACGGTGGTAAAGGTTTAAATTCCTAAGGGATGATGCTGAAAGCTTAGTTTAAAATTACCAAGTGGAGTTTCTTTAACCAGCTTGTTCTTGTAATGAAAACAAAGGAAATGGAAAATGGTCTGTGAACTGGATGTCTGCAGCCAAAAGCAACAGCCCAATTACAGAGAGGATAATGAGAGACTATCAAGTACCTCTTGCATTTGCTTTGTTTTCTTGGATTTTTCCCTTTGAATTTTAAAAATAGATCTCTCTTTGTTCTTCCCAAACAATCAGGGAAGTTCCTTCTGATAGCTTACCATTTATATAGCATGAACCACGCATAAGATTTCCTGTCCTAGTTCTTGTCTGTTGACGTCATTAATAATGCCAACATGTTTGGGAATAGGATGTGTTGGTTCACACATGAAGACATGTTTCCTAGCTGAAAAAAAGGAACTGAGGAGTCGTACACAAGAAGTAGCTAACGGAGATCTAGAAACTTCCATAACAAAGCTGTAACTTTTTTGAAACAAAATGAGCATTTATAATCCCAGGAAAGATTATCCACTCAGTGATAGTTTTATGTTAGATATTATTTTGACTGTGTTGTTTTCCTTCCGAATAATTCCCATCAGTTCACCTTCTTGAGTCTCCTTCAGGTTTGTCAGAAGAGCACCTCTAAGAGAGCAGAAAAGTTTACTAAATAAAACCATAAAGTACTCATCTAAGTAATGAAATAGGTGTGTAGGCAAATGCTTCGGTATTGACAAGGAAAAAATAAGCAAAAACTTTTGCTGATTTCAGTAGGGTCTACAGGAACCTCTTCTATTCCGTAAGCAATTTTAAAAGTTGTGGGGTTTTTTGGGTTTTTTTTCCTTCCAGGATTTAGAATTTCTTAATTATGAGTCTTCAGTAACAAAAATAATAGAACAATGCAATTTATTTTACTTTTAAAAGAGCAATATATTTTTCATAGTTCATATAAGAAAGCACATTTTATTTAATCAGATATCATTGCCTCTTCTTTGCTATGAACTGTCAGGGTTGAGAGAAACAAGAGTTTTAGGAATCTTTTTTTAAAAATGCTAACTATGGTTGGAGAGGTATTCATTCCAGACGTACTCTGAAACCGTTACTATCTGTGGAACACAGAAGGAATCAAGACTTTTATATCTAGTGCAACCATTAAGTCAACTGTGAACTTTTTAGAATCCTTTGAATTCAGAACTATCAAACTTGGATTTCCTAAAAGACAGTTTAGGAAAAGGAGCTTTACAGATTTTTCAATAACCTGCTCTTTTCATCTTCCATTCAGAAATGGAAACAATCCAAATTGTTGGTATTAAAACTATTTTACAGTATATAAATGGAATGTATCTTGTGTATTTTCCCTTAATGACTTACAGCGAAAAGCAGCAATACGTGGATTGTTGTTGTTGCAGGTTGTATGATCAGTAAACTTACTATGCAGCCTCCTGAACACCGATCTTTTAACTGAAGTCACTGCAGTCTCCGCACAGGAGCGAGATTGGCTTTTTGCAGGGCTAAGTTTGTTTGCAAGGTGCTGAAATGCTCATATATATATATATATATATAGTTGAGAGTAGGTTTTGTTACACTGTTCTGTACTTTTTGTACAAAATTAACACCCAGATTTTGTGCAAAACTGTAGCCCTGTTGAAACTCTTGGCGTCAACGTACATGCGGTAGGTCCAGCTGTGCTGGTAGCTACATAGCCATAACCACAGCACGCCTGGAGCACTCATGATACACTGGGCAGTGTTGACAGGAGAGCAACAGTGGTTTTAGCTCCTTCCCATAACAATTCTGCAGCCACGCAACAGGAATTTCACTCTTACGTTGTTAGCGCGTCTATAAGCAGACGCAAGGCTGGGGCGCAGAACGTCCTATGTGCATATTCCCGCTTGCTCTGGGTTGATTTTCAAGCAGCCTTTCTATTAACGGTACGCTGATCATGGCTTCATTTTCAAACAGGCAAGAAAAATTTATAGCTATACAATCCGGGAGAGGAAGCAGCAGCCCATCCTGGTCATTTGAAATGCCTTTTCTGGGTACTTAGTTTTTCTGAATATACTTCTCTATTTTTACTTTCCAGGGATAAACATTTGCTTATTTATGGTCTCAGAGCAGTTCTATATCAGGGAAAATTCAGTTATTTTCTGTTACAATTCTGTTAAATTTTTCCATTAAGCTTACCTGGCGTTGCTAAACGTGTATGTGACAAAAAGTATATGGATGGACTGTGCTGCTTAAGCAGTCAGTGGAAAAGCCTGATTCAAGTGCACTGCCAATTTAGCTCTTCAAAATTAGAGCATGTTTTATGACTACTAGAGATTAAACTGAAGGGAACTGTAAGGCAGCTTAGTTGCACGGATGCTTCCTTTACTGTAAGCCTGTGCAGCTATGTAACCTTTGCAGCAGTATTTATAGAAAGAGCCCTCTTCCTGAGACTTTTCTGGAGCATAATTATAAATGTTCATACACTTGTTCTGTCTGATATTTACATCAGCAGCTTTCTGTAGCTTCTGTAAAAAGAGACAGGTTTGTGAGCATTTCTAAAGCAGTACTGAATGTAATTTTGAAAAACATGGATTGTGCGTCTCATGACTTTTTTCTTTTTAAACACACACACAGCTAAATAGTGCCTTTTTTCCTCACAATCCATGTTGAAGATGCTCGCTCCCACTCACCCTCCGTAAATTGATTCGTTTGTGCAATACTATTCCAACTTGAAACCATTTTGTCACAGCTGTTTGAGAAATAATCTCCATTTTTCCTTACTATGCTGCCAGCTTTCTGTTGTTGAAGTGTTTCAGTTGATTACCTAATGCAAATGCTATAAAATAAAACACCCAGTGGGAAGGGGAAAGAAAAGAAGCCTGGTGTCCTTTCTTAATATTTGCGTGTCACATTCACATGAAATGCTCTGTTTCTAGAAGATGTTACGCGGTGTTGTGAACTTCGTTTGCAGCTATTGGGATTTTGGAGGGGAGGGGCGAGCTGGGATGTGGTTTGTCTGCAGTAATTTCATATAGCTATAACCAAATATATTCATAGGCCTTTAGAATTTGCATTGGGCTTTCTGGCCAGAAATGCAGTAAATTTGCAGAGGGTATGCGCTGTGCTGAAAGAGTCCATGAAAATTTCTTAACATTGAGATCTGTAAGAATGGCAACCTGGCATTAAAACAACGCCTCGACACGTACGCACTTCCCTGCTTGAGGGAGCAACGGACCCAACCGATCACTGCGGTGCTGGGAGACGCTCAGTTTGTGCAGGGATGAGTATGGTGGAGGAACTTGAGTAGAATGGAAATGTCCTTTGCATTTGTAAGCGAGCACTTAAAACAAGCAAATGGAGTGAACATGGGTACGCTACTCTGTTTAGGATTTCTGACGCATGCCGTAACCGCTGCCCTAACCACATTCCTAGCCGCATCCACCATGGAGCTGAACACTCCTCTCACCCGGCCAAGTTTCTTAATGCGATAATTCTTAAATCTTTATTTGTCAGCCTTGATGATTAAGAACTGCCATGCAGTTACTCAGCAACTTCCACTGGAGGATTGTGATGGCTTTTAAATCCCCGCTTCGTTGCAGGTAGACTCTTCTTACTTCCATCGGTGGAAGTGATAGGTGCAGTCATGCACAGGAAACAAAGTCTCTCTGCTTGTATCAGCCAGGGGGAAGTGGAGGAAAAAATTGCCGATATAAAGGTTCAGGACTTCCGAAGGTCACTGCACATCTTTCTGAAATGATGTAGTAAACAAAATGACAGCCAAAAAAAAGTTACAATGCAAAAAATGCTTTCTTTAAAATGGCAGTAGCTTCTCCTGTGAAAGACAGAATGGCTGTGGCGTTTCAGATACATGTTAAATACTGCTTGAATGTGTTTTGTTTTGGTTTTTTAACTGATGGTGCCATTTGCACAGGTAATTAATCTCATCACTTGGAATTCATGGGAGGGGAGTGAAAGAAGGGAAAGGGGCTTTTTGTTCAAAGCTAGATTTTTTTTTTCCCCAGGTCCTGTATTTTTCATTTTATTTATTGTTTGAATCTTGCATTTGATTTCAGTATAATTTCCTTACTTCTTAATAAAATACAAGAAGTTGCTAGTGAATGTCAAAGCAATGTCCAGATGTTTTCTTCAAGCACAAGTCCCCTGCTATGACCTCCCCCCGGCTTCATTACCACATAACGCAGATGTGGTAACTTTCAATAAGAGCTAATTTAAAGGACTAATAATACTCTTTATTAAAAAAAACCTCTACAAAGAACACCTGTGGCCTAAAAATGAAGGCTTTGAGACCTTTCACCTTGTCATAATAACCAACTGCATCCTCATAAAAATGGAAAATACTGTGATAAACATTCTCTGCCCATTTTCTGCACGTTTACAAGGCTGGTCCTGAATCCACTCTCAGATTTGCTGCACACAGAAATTAACTTCTCATAATAAACAGGACTGTCAAAAGAGTTGCACAAAGAAAACTACCCATCCTCCGACTGGAAAAAAAAAAAAAACGTATCTCGGAACAAAATAGATTAAAATGGTGATGCCTGGGAATTGTGGTTATAGTTCAAGTATACAGGTTTTGCATTCCTCTGATGCTTTAAGAAATGCTTCGCTACCTTGCTGTATATGTGCGTGTGTTGTTTCCCCCTGCTATTGAACTCATCTGTGTTTCTCAACTAAAAAAGCGTTGTATTTCAAATGTAAATTCAGTAATAGTACGGAAAAACACTGTTCTGTTTTGAGAGAGAAACATACCTAATTTGGGAGGATAATTTAAATGCTCTAACTCAACCAGAACTCTGGGTTTGATGCAGCAGTTACTGGAAAATATTATAAACTGTCTCTTTACCAAAAAAAGAAAAAAAATGAGTCTAGAGAATAACTGTCTTCTGGCCCTAAAGACGTTATTGTCTTGACAAATATTGATTGCCATTTTTAGCGCAGAATAGAATTTGGCATCCTTAATCTCCTTTTTTTAGAATTTAATAACTTCTAAAATGTTGCGTGACTTGGAGAATTGGCAAGGGGAGAAGGAATGCTTAACTGCTAGAGACGTGTGCAGTTACAGGCTGGCTCTGTCGAGGCCGCCTCGGCGCAGCGTGTGGCGAGGAGTGAACGGGAGGGCAAACGTTGCGCAGAGCACTTGATACGGCGCTAACGTGCATAAAGAACGCAAAGTGCAGGCAAAATATAAACCGCTATAGGAGATGGCAGTAATTCCTTAGGTTAGCAGCTACACTGGCTGTCTTTGGCCTAATTATCTGCTTTGGGTCTTCAGTGCCTTCCCTTGGCTGAATGAATTCAAAGTTGCAGCCATCAAGGCCACTGCTTCTATAAACAAGGCCTGCAGACCAGCAAATGAAAGCTCTCCTCTTCGTAACCCCAGACCAAATACCTACTTCTAGCACTTTGCTCCAGCCCTACTTATAGCAAAGCTATAGATCTGGAAAAGCAGATTACATTGAATGGGAGGCTTGTCTGCTCTGCATTTGAGATCCTTGCTTCTTGAAGAGAAAATAGTCAGGAACTGCATGATAGAAGTCAAATCCATGAAGTCTGGGAGAAAGCATCTTATGCTCAGAATATGTGGAGCAAAAATTGTGCGCTTTTTTTGGTGTCCGTTCAGAATGAGTTCACTGGCTCAGGCTGATTCCAACCAGACATCTGTTAATACTAAAGGCTACTTCGGGGAGATGGTTGGAAACCCGAGGTTTACTTTTAGCAAAAATTGCTGTAAACGTTGCTTTTCCATGAAACTTTTCAACAAAGGTTTGGGGTATTTTTTCTTCAGGCAAACAGGGATTTTTTTTGTCGTTTAAAACCAGAGCAAAACAGGAAAACATCGGTGCCACACCCACCCCAGCAAACATTCTTTGTCAGTGCCCCCTTTTTTCCCTCCCCCCACCCCCCCCCGCAGGAAAAATGTGTGAGAGTGTGTGACATCTGTGTTCAGCCTCTTCCTTTTCTCAGCTGGCTCGGTGAGATAGCGCAAAAGGTTTCATTCCTTCACAAGCCTTCCACAGGACAAGTCTTATCTTGCAGGTATTGTTGTAGGACGTGAGATCACGCTCCGGCACGGAGTTTATCAAATGTGGTGTTTACTCAGGATCACCTTTGAGAGTCTGGTGGCAATAGAGGTCCCTGTCCCGTGTGCCGGAGGTGGTACTCGCCTGTTGTGCTGATTTAGCTTCTGCATGCTCGTGACTGTGCGTGCAACGGTTTGGGTGTATTTACCCGGTGTAGCTAACAGTCGCTTACTCCAGCAAGGATATTTAACTGGTGTGGGGTTTGGTTTTTTTTTTTTAATCTTTGTGCAGGACAAGTGCCTGACAAGATGAGAATCGGGCTGCAATCAACAGGTTTTATTAACAAAAGCTTTGTGGCTGGCTCATGTGTTACTTTAGTTCCATACCCCTCCTCCCCACCTCACCCATCCAGGAATGTCCTCTTAAATATATGTATGTGTGCATGTGTGTCTACACATACGTAGTCATAATTCTCATTGCTTGATCATACCAAGATAAATGGAGAGTGAATTATAAAGCCAAAAAGTCATTCAAAGACAGCTTTGGAAGTTTGAACACCTTGTCAGTAGTCGGAGCAAAGCATGCCCGGGTGGTCGCTCGAATGCGCTTTCAAAACCCCTTTTCTTTGTGTATCTGAAATGGCCTCTCGGCATCTGTTGAGCAGTCAGGTTTGGGTTTTACTTGGTTCTACTATCTAGGAAACAAACTTAAAAGAGCTTTCTGCAATGAAAGATCCTGATATTAAAGCTTATTGCTCCTTTAACAGTGGTGTTTTCCAAGACAATCCGTGTACCTTGTGACTGAGGGAGGAGGGAGAAACCCCGATGTCATGGTTCATGATAGATGCGGAGTTGGTTGTTCAAATGTATTTCATCATTTTATGTTTTGCTTACACGTCTTGATTTAAACTCATTCTTTTTCTTGCGTTTTCTCATATGCATGAAAAAGATGTGTTCAGATCCCAAAGCATGTGCTTTTCTCTTCATGCTGTGTTGGCAGACTCTCCCCTGTGCCAATCTCATTTTGTTTATCCAAATTAAAGTAATGATTGATAACTGGGAGTCTTGCTGCCTCGCTCCAAAGGTACCGCAGAAGACAAGGAAATGGGGACCTGGGTATCGCAGCCATACAGGATATTCTAAAATTTCTTGGAGTCTATGATACTCCAGGGTTAAAGCAATGCAAACTGCGTGTTGTGATAACACCATTTGTCAGTTTTACAGATGTGGAGCCTGAATTTAGGTATTTATGTTAGTATGTAGTTACATAATAAATTGTTTATGGGTTGGTTTTTTTCAGGTTGAGCAAGTATCAATAATTTTGTAGGAAAGCAGAATATCTAGTTTTGGTGCCAAGGTATTAACATCCATCCACTGTTTGGCATCTGAGTTTGTAATTGTTGGCTTTATTCTTTTAAAACCACCCAGAAAATTGTTTTCTGTTGCTCCTTGTTATGAAAATACATTTCTAACTTTTTTTTTTTTTAAATCGTTTCCTCTTCATATTCTCTTCTGTAATCACATCTGCAAGAAAAATGTGTATTAGGAACATTAATCATTTGGGAGTCTTGTGTCTGAGTCTTTGAAGACAAAGTGCTGCTTCTGCTGACTGTAGACTTTTTGCCCAGGGTGGTTTCCTCTTTCCATATAAATCAAAAAAAACCCCATACTGCTGTTCTGCCCAAACCAGGCAGTGGGAAGGGGAACCCTCAAGGAATACAGAGCTGTTTTTCATTTGATGTCACCACCATAAAAAACAGGACAGGAACAAAATCTTAAAAAAGATTTTTGAGAAACAATGTTTAAGGAACGTAACTGAAACACAAAGCCAAATCCTCCACCTGCCCAAAGCTGGGGTAAAAACTCACCCACACCGCTTCAAAGCCGATAGGATTCCAGTCTCCGAACGTCCCTTCAGATTAGGAGTGTTTCTGAGGGTTCTGCAGATTTGTTTCTAGGCTTCAACTACCAAAACATCAGCTGTCTATAAATGCATCAAATAATAAGATTTCTTAGCAAATTTTGTTCATGTCCTCAATTTCTTTGAAGAATATGCAGGTGATGGGCAAAACTAGCTGCTGGGCAAAGACTTGCCTATCGGAAGGCAGCAGGAAGGTTAGTTGTAGAGTATTGGTGTCCGGTTTTAGGAATATTTTCCAGTCTGCCAGATGACATAGAGCCTAACTGAGAGGTTAAAGCAACTTCCCCACAGTTACTCACCAGAGACAGATGTTTTCACCCTGCACGCGTGAAGCAAGCAGGCTAACGTAGATGGAGGAGGTGAATTCCTGCATCTTGCGCTTCCCGTCTTTCCAGCATCAGGGCATCTGTCGTCATCCTCATCAGTAGAGAAAAGTCCCTCTATCAGGTAAGAGCTTTCTTTTCCTGCTTGGGAGCAGTATAGATGCTTGTTCTTTGTAGATAACGGTGTAAAAGCTGTTGTTAGTATTACCGCACATAAATATTTTTATTGGCACGTAAACCAATAGTGCTGCAGATCAAAAGGAAGCCTGTGTTGGTAAGCAGTATTGCATGTGGCTGCCATGATATCTGATTGTTACCAGATAGCATTGAATGGAGTTCTCTTATCCTTTGCAATGTTGTTAGAAAATCTGGTACTGTTATCCTCTATCAGAGGTACAGCACTGAAACACAGGTGGGATTTATCTGTCCCAAGAAACTGCATCTTTCGAGCCTTCCGGCTGCCTGCGTGCAGGCTCGCCCCTCGCCCAGCTGCGGTGTGGGCCTGGCAGCACTTCGGCAGGGATGCCCTGTGCAGGGCAGGGAATGGCCCAGCTGGATGCCCATTTCTGCTGCAGCAACAACGCTGCTGCCAGCCACCGGGTACAGCAAACGGGAACAATTTTGAGGAACAGGGCCTTGACCTGGTGGGTACACCTGCTGAGGTGTTTTGATACCAATTCGCACCGAGATAACAGCAAGATTGGGCTTTTCATTGCACTCCTAAAGCAGGAGAGCGGTGCCTGCAAATGTAGCAGGATGTTGGTACAGGTGACTTGCCTACGGCTATGCAAGAACATTGTGGAGGAGCCAGGAATTCAGCTGAGACCTCCTGAGCCCTTCAAGGGCTCCTCCTATGTCTCTTTGCTAATCTTCTTCCCATATAACTTTCTGCCTTGGCATGACTAATGCTCCCAATTAATGTGTGCTAACCTCTAGCATTTTAATGTAATAAAAGAGTAATTTATGTCTCAATACAGAATTTAATTTTTGTAGTTGCCCGTCAGGTTTCGGGCACTGGGAAGGGTCAAAGAACAGGTGTGGGTGGATGGGGAGCACTGTATCTGCAGCACTGGTCGTGAGTTATGAATCCCTCAAACTTGCTGTTGTTGGCTGAAGCCGTATCAGGGTACAAGATGTTGTTCTTTGAGACTCCAAAATGAATCCTAGCCCTGAAGTGGGAAATAAAGCGACATACAACAGCTTTCTGAAAGTTGGAATGAACTCCTTTGACTCATTTGGAGAAGGGTCAGAACAGGCACAGCTGGCTGTGCTGGCAGTGTTAGGGGATTAAAGTGCAGCAATTGCGCCTGCTTTTCGTCCCCTAAGTCTGATTCTTGCTTCTGAGCTTTTGCATGATTGGAGAAAAGAAATGCCACGATTGCCGCCTTCGTTTGGCTGCTGTGTTAGCCACTTTAAAAACCAAGGAAAAAAGATCAGAGAAGGTGATCTGATCCTTTTAGGCACCTGTAGCCAGTGAGAACAGTGGTGTTTCAGAGCCCTGTCTAAGCGAACATTTCAGATAGCCTTGTGGTGAAGTACGCAGCCAGTGGGAAGAACTGGGGAGATGTAGAAAACATCGTATTATATAGGACCTACCCACTTGTGTTCCCAGGCCAACATCTGTCTTGCCCAAACTCTACTAATCTTTACTTAACAGGGTAAAGACAGGTTATTTTTGCTTCATTTCAAAAAAGCCAGCAAGCATCTTCCCCTGCTGCAGCAAGGACTAGTCATACAAAATGAAAGCATGAGGATACTGGACTGAGATCATGCGGGAAAAAAAACCCACCTTTATTTTTTTGCTATACACCCAGGCCTATGTTTAACTAAAAACATGCCCAAGAGCACCTGTGCCCTTGCCATGCAGTAACACTGTCAAAAGGAATATTACCTTCCCCTACGCTCTAAAGAAATACTGTTGGGCCGTAAATACGTGCCTGTGCAAGCTGAGGGCTGTAGCATCACATCTGCTTTAGAGAGTGATGCCCTCGGGGCTTTCCATGCCCACAGGACCACCGCACGCTTTTTGGGGCTCTGGGCGAGCTACAGGTTTAACCTCTGCCCAACCACTGCTGCAAAGGCTGTTGTACTCTCTCCTCCCTGTCCCTGATCACACGCTCTGCGGTTTGGTTTTTAAAGGCGAGACTTGCTCTCATGGCCCCTGAAAGCTCTCCCTGTCTCCAGAGGGGCTTGGGGGTAGGCGCCCTTTGCAGGGCAATGACTGCTTTAAAATTAACACGCGTCTCTTTGCACTTGTTGCAATTATTTAGAAACCTGCATGTCAAATGACCCACGTTAAGCCAAAGAGCATGTTACTAGGGGTGTGCTAACAGCACCGGTGCACTAAACCACAACTGACAGCCTGACCCAGCGCTGTGCTTTAAAAGGGCAGGGCTGCGGCGTTGGAGTTGGAATTCTGCTTTAATTAGGCCATTACCTGGCCTTCAAAGCTGTATTTTCTTCCTCCTCTGCATGCTATGCTGGAGGAAGGGCTGCTGGAGAAGACAGGAAGAGCCCTATCTGATCGTTATCGGGAGCGGACGAAAGCCATGCGTTGCCTTTTCCTTTTGACGTGTGCAATTACTTTGGCTTGTGTGGAAGAAACATGTCAAGGTAAATGGCTGTCTCTGTCTTTCCCCTCGCTGATCCCCGGCAAGGTCCATCGTTTGCTCCTTATGTGAAAAGCTATTCAATCACCTGTTGACAGTGGTATCCCTCTCATAAAACTTGCAGCATACCCTGATTATACACCACCATGAGATACCTTTGCCTGGGCAGTGCATCAGGCGGTGGCCTGCTGCTGCCGTTAGGCTGTTTTACAGGCTGAGTGCACTCCAACGCTCCTCATAAAACTTTGTTTGAACCCGGGTGTTTCTACATCTCTTTGCCCCCCCTGCTTCAAAAGAAGCTTTTCCATTTTTTATGGGGATACGAGGATCTTTCTGTCCAGGGCGTGTGGCATCTTGGGGCTCGCCAGGAACATGCCCCTGCTTCCGAGCAATCTCCTCCCCGCCAGCCTACAGCCTCCCACAGCTCTGCTGCCTCTGGTGGCCTCCTTGTTGGGAGGTGTTGCACCTCTCCTGTCTTTGCTCTGACTTCTTGGTCTTCTCAGGCAGGGATCTGTGCTAATGCGCTTGCCTTCGGAAAATCAGTGAAATCGGCTCCTGCCTGGAAGTGCTGCTGGCTGCTGCCCACGCAGGGGACAGACCCTCCATGGCTGCGTGTTGCAGGTGACTCTCACAGAAGGCAAAAGACCTGTTTTGTGGTGGTTTTTAATAAATGTATAGAAGAATTTAAAGTTCAGTTCACTGGATTTCAGTAATGCTCTGCTTACGAGAAACAAAGTCAAAAGCACAGCAACCCAACACAAATGCTGAGAGGGAGTTCACTTTTCATTCACCTTTTAGGCCAATTGCAGCCGCGTTGCTGATAGGTTTTGCCGAGGAAAGGCATTAAGCTCGCACCGTATTTGTATCTCAGAAGCATGAGCGTGTGCCCTTCCACCGTGGCCGAAGGGGTGGCCCCTTTGCCAGTCCTGGCATGAGCATGGTCACAAATCTCCAGTTGTACCCTCCTTCTCTTTGACCAGAAGTGCTGCTAATCCTTTTCCTCCTTCTTTTGAAATTTAGTATGCATGAATACCGGTGGCGTGGCAGGCCGGTGGCTGCAAGATGACTGTGCTGATGGTTTGTATTTGTCCCCATTTGGGTGCTGTACCTCAGCAGGTGTCACTTAGGACACAGTGGAGAATGTTCCAGGTTTGCAAAAAGCTTCGTTTGTTTAATCACAGACATTTTGGGGTTTTCTCTAGGCAATATTTGAAGGGTGATAGAGTACCAGTTGAGTCCATCAGGGGACAGAAATGAGATAATGAGAAAAGGAGAGACACTCAGAGATGAGGATGATGGAAACGGCACTGGATTTTTACGCTGCTATTATACAGTTAAAAAAGGACTTAGCTCTGTTTTATAAAGGGGAAAACTGAGGCATGGCAAGATTCAGTGGCTTCCCCAAGGGCATACAGGAATTTTTTTTTTGCTGGCACTAATGTATGGAGTGGTCTGGCCCATAAATAACTGAAGTCCCGTGCTGCCGGAGAGCCCTGGGAGCGTGGTGTCTGAGTGGGACAGGGCCCCGTCCTCACCCGCTCTTTGCCAATACCCTGCTCTGCAAACAGGGACCTCCATGCGACCGCCCAAGCCCAGGGGTGGCGATGGGGCCTCTGCCCATGCCAGGCTGCCGTGGGATCTTGCAGGACATGGGGAGGAAGAGGAGGCTATGGGCACCCGGAGTGCTGCCGGCCCCTGGGTTTGTGTGCAGGCTGCTCGCCTGTCCCCCTCCCCTCTTTAGGAGGTGGCGATTGCACAGTTACAGTGACATGGACCGGTAGTCAGACAGATCATTTGTGCCTTTTATCGCCCCGCTGCCAAGGGGCCTGCTCTCTGGTCGTGTGGTGCTCAGAGCTGGACCTGGGGACCGGGAAGTCATTAGCTTCTGCCGGCGACCGAAGGGCGGAGAGAAGGCGCAGCCTAACCCCGACCCTTTCGGTTCCTTCGGAG
>NW_009259047.1:866809-875882 GCF_000687185.1 Egretta garzetta | reverse complement strand
CTGCTGCTGGGGGACACTGCCATGGCCATTGCCACTTTGGGGACACTGCCACTTTGGGGACACCGCCACGGCCACCGCCACCTCCCCCTTCAGGCCACCAGCAGCGGCAGAGCTGGGGCTCCGGGTTGGCAGCGAGGGGTGGGAGCGAACTCCCTCTGGGATAAACCAGGGCCCTGGTTTTGCTTTCCAGGCTTAGCCCCTATTTTCAGTAAGGTGGCTTTTGGGGCAGCTAGTTTTAGCACTAAGTTGAGCCTAATTATTATAACGCAGGGCTGCTTTAAGTTAAACGATGACCCTTGCATTGTATTTATACAAATGAAGAATTAACCTTATAAAGTCGCCCTGCTCAGAAAACGGATTGTGCGCTCGGTTCTCTCTATTGATTAGTTTAGGTATTTAAAGTGCTGCATTTTATCTCACCAGCCGCCCGGTAAATTTGTCATGATGATACTTAAAGGAGCAAATTGACGTTGTTTATTTTCCCCAACCTTTTTGGCATATTTCTCGGCTTCTTATTGCACCTTTGAGCGATATAGTATTGTATGAAGGAACGGTGATAACCCTTCTGCTTAAATAAGCATGACAGTATAACATCTCTGTTCGGCTGACCCGCCAATGAAAGGAAAGCTGCAGTGCGAAATGTGTATTACATTGCAGCTGATGGAGTGAGGTTAGCAATCCTGAAGAGGTTTTTCGAGAGGGCTGGAGTCTTCCCGTATTAAATGAATGATGGGAGGGTTTGTCAGAATTTCTGCTCGCTCTAAAAATTGGAGTTCATTTCTCCTTGGAGCTGCCAGATAACGGGAGCCATCCTAATAATTGCAAAGTACTTCAAGACTGGGTAGCGTTAGAGATTTTGAATGTGACATGTGCAACTAAGCAAAAAGAGACAGGACACATGCATAGATTTCTGAGGAAGTAATAGGATGATGTAAAGTTTTTCAGTTAAATATGGGCATCTGGTTTTCCTCCTGGAGTTTTTAAACATTTTTTAAATTTTCCCCAAAATGTATTGGGGAATGGGGGGGAATTTTGTGTCCTGATGCTAATGACAGCTGAAAAATCACCCCTCTGGCGTGCTGCCGCAGGAAGCACCACTAGCCGTGGTGGTGTCCCCGGAGCTGGGGTGTTGCCCCTGGAGATGGGGTGTTGCCCTTGCTGGCGCCCGGGGAGCAGCCTCGGCGCTGCTTGCCCCGTTCTCATTTTTGGGGGCTGGGTGAGGGCTGTGCTCTGGCTCAGTGTCCCCCGCAGCCTCATTCCACCGGTGCCTCCCATGGGGAGCTGGGGAGCATGGGTGCCCCGTGTTAGGGAGTGGGAGGTTTGCAGGCCCCTGCGGTGGGCAAGCCACGGCGGCGTCCCCATTCCCCACGCTGGGCCGGGGTCCAGCCACCCCCATCAGGCTGCGCTTCCCAATGCGTGTGCGGGGCGTTGAGCCTCCGCCAAGGCCTCCACAGCTGCCAGTCTCTAGCATGCTCCTTCAGTTACTCTCTCTGGTTTCTCAAGTTTACAGATCTGCTTTTGGTCTCTTGCGTGAGCAATTGCCACCCCTTTCCTAACCCCGTATCCCAGCCGGCGGTAGGAATATGCACTCCACTTAAATTCCCCAAACAAAATGGAAATGGAAAGTCTTCGGTTTAGTTGAAAAGAACAGCGAATTCTGCTCGCAATCTGTAATGCAATTAGCGTTATTTGACTTGGCAGCCTTTGGAGGGCCTGCGTGGGCTGCAGGCTGCGAGGGCCTGGAGTCAGCCTCCGTCTAGGAAGCAGGACTTGGGAGGAACTCTCGGTAATTTTTACATCTGAAGTCTCTCGGTGTTTTTTTTTCCCCCATCTCCTCTTCCCTCCACCCTCAGCGTTCCAATGCTGCAGACGGTCCTTCTTCCCAGCTGGGAGGGGGCAAAGTTGGCCGCCCCTCCAGCCCCTGCCCTCCTCTGCTCCCCCGCCAGCTCCGCGGGGGTCTGCGTCCCTCCGCCCAGCCAAAGGAAAATAATTCTGGGTCAGAACTCACTGAGCCATCTGTGTTTCTGAGCCTAAATTATTTCTTGCAAGGGAAATAGCATTAGGCCGGTGTATCTGGCCTGCTAATTGCTTTAACTGGCTGAAAAGATTTCGGTCTGTTCTTGAACTGTTTGTGCAAACTTAACAGAATGGTGTTACCTTCAGATCCTGCCCCGTCCACAGCCAGAACATATAAACAAGTCTTTGGGTAAGAAAAGCAGCACAAAGTTTCACGCTACGCAAGCAGAGGTTATGAGAGACAGGAAGTTATGGGCAAATTGATTTCACCACTGGGAAACTAGGGATTTTTTTTTCCCCCCCAAGTAATGACTGTAAAAGCATGCTAATGCTATTCAACATTAGTGCATTAAAGTGTGGCCTTATTAATTCAAGACATAAAGGCAACAAAATAAGCTGTTAAATTTAAAATATAATACATATATAATGAGAAAAAATCTGTGAAAGCTTTATTCAAATGAAAATGCAGAATTGTTTGAGCTAGTGAAGTATCTTTTGTGCTGAGTTATGAGCATATGTAATAGATTTAATTATTAATTTCTCCATTGTTCTATGCACACAGACAGGGTTCAAGGCACAGTCATTCTCTGGCTTTCATGGATCTAATTTGTATAATTATTGCCTGAATAAAGAATTGCTCCAATTCCTAGCTCACTTTTTTCCTCCCCTCAGTACTACCTCACTGCTGCTTTCCAAAAGGAGAGCACCTGCCAGTTCTTCAGGAATCAGCTGATCACTTCCAGTGATGAGGCACGTTCCCGGTGATGTTCCTTTTCAAGCCTTTTTGTCTAAATGAATTACTGTGCATCCTTTTTAATTTTATTGAACAAATTACATTTGTCAAGGTCTAGCTTTGTAAATAAATAGCTAGAGACACATGGATGCATATTGCTCCTGTTCAAGATCTCCTGTTCTATTTATGGAAGCCAGATGAATGTGAAACAAAAGAGAAACTTTTCTCTAAAAGCAATTATCTTTCTGCATTCCCATCAGTATAATTATATTGCAGGGAATTTTAAGAAGTCATACAAGTAGAATTGAATACTTAAAATCATGGCTGAATCATTACGCAAAAGCTGAGCAGGGCATCTTGCCTCATGCTAACAAAACACACCGTGGCTGGCAGTTCTCTCACACTTTTACACCTGAAATGAATGTGTGAATTCATCGTAAAATAAGCACCCGAGATCCATGCTATACATATGAAAAGTATTTGTGGGAATAACTACTGAATTCCTCTCCATTTAGAAGTGTTAATATTCATAGTTTGAAATATTTTATTGCTCAGGCATTTAAAAAGTCATGGCCCTGCTCTGTGAGTATCTTTAATCATGAATATTTTCTTTGACTTTGGAGACGCGTTGTGTTATTAAAACAGGGTGTCGTCTTTGTTAACGGAAAGGTCTTCTTAGATGGTAAAAGGAATAAGGCCCAGGAACAAGCAAGGTCCAGACTGTGTTGGTAGAGGAGTCTGGTAAAATTCATGTTGACTGTGGTTAGAGAAAAACCGTTACGACTTTTTAGGAAGCTGCAGTACCAGCATGGTTTGTAAAAAGTCACTTCATTCTGAGGGGACTAGAGAAAGTCTGCCAGGAGAGTATTATTTTGTCCATTGTCCCATCAAATCTTGTGAGCTTTTGTTGAACATATAGTTGTCTTTTCCCTTTAGCTTGTTGGGAAGATCCTGTCAGACCACCAAAATAAAAATCATGGGGATGTTCTGTGGGTGCTTTTACATTCCTATCAGAGCAGAAAGCTCAGCAACAGCAGCGGCAGGCGCGCGTCTTGA
This sequence comes from Egretta garzetta, assembly GCF_000687185.1. Taxonomy (NCBI): domain Eukaryota; kingdom Metazoa; phylum Chordata; class Aves; order Pelecaniformes; family Ardeidae; genus Egretta; species Egretta garzetta. Next base: position 872,077 of record NW_009259047.1, on the reverse strand, counting down.
GGAGAAGCAAGGCCAGGCCCAGTGGAAAGCCTACTTCCAAAGCAAAGGGAACAGAGGTCCTGCACCACGGCTACTGTCTCAGCTACTGCCTTCCTTTGCAAGGAGGTGCTATGGAAAGGTGAGAATACGATGGTGCAATTTAAAACCATTAAACAGTCCTTGTGTGAGGAAGTGAAATAAAAGTGGCATGGGATAAGTATGTAATGTTTCCAGATTTGAATTTGTAACCTATATGTTTAAGTGTATATTTGCATTTAATGCTAGAAGTAGACAGATGTATTCTTTCCAGCTAGATTTTTCCTCTTACCCCCTCCACTCCTGTTGTATCCAGGGTTGCTCTCTTGTTCCTTTGCTCTACTGCCCCTTCTTCCCCTCTTCCAGCGTTTCTCATGTCAAACAGGACCATGTAAATTAAACGTTTAGAACCTAGCTATGAAGAAATGAGGTATTTAGCCCAACCCTGGCAAACAGCTTTAGCAAGTCAGGAAACGTTCTTAACTCCCCATGCCATTGCAGACAGCTGAGCAAAGCTGCGCGCTGAGAGGTGCCCGTCCCACACGGGACCGATTCCATGCTGCACACCTACAGCAGCTCCAGCCCAATGTTTTCTTTTCTGTGAAAGCCATTTTGACTGCCATATGTTTGCATTTATTTCCTTTCCGGCTCCGTACATGACTCATCCGCAGCAGGATGGAGGAGCCGGGGCAGAGCTGGGCCGCCCAGAAGCTCCTTTCCCCACTTCCCAGCCCTGTTTTGGGCAGCTTTCTGGAAGGCAGTCCCACAGTGAGGAGCTGTTCGCCAGGCTGCAGGAATTAACTCGCCGTGGTCATGGCAGCTGGGCTCGGTGTGGCTTTGCCAGGCAGGTATGCAAGGGCTATCCTCTTCCCGTGCATTGATACGAGAGACTGAGATGCTTCTCCCTCTGTAAAGTGATAGAGGCAGCTTCTATCCACTCTGGCTTTGAACCTTGCCGTTCCCTGCAGGTTACCCACAAAGCATACTGCCACAGGTCTGCCGTTCCTCAATTTTAGCTCAATCCAAAGCTAATCTTTTCTTCTTTTTCCAGAAGTCCCATTGGCGCCAGAGTTTTCTTGTGTTCAGCCATGGGCAGGGTTACAGTAAATGCTTTCCTCTTGCTTCCTTCTGGGATCCTGCGCCGGGGCAGGAGGTATGTTTCCATGTGAGGATCCTCCTTGGGAAAGCCTCTTATTTCATGGGGCTTCATGCCTGAACCGTAATGGTGTTTTAACTGACTTTTGTTTTTTAGTAATTTCTCCTCCCCCCTCCAATAATCTGCAAATCTGTTACCAATCAGAATATGATACGTATCCTCAGCCAGTTTCAGTGGGGCTTATTTCTATTACATCTGGCAGTGTGTCCAGCGGGGGAGAAAAAAACCTCAACCAGAATTAGCTGCACTGAAATCAGCTGAATTTTGGATGTGTTCAACCTTTTTGGCCAGACTCATTCCGGTTCATGAGAAGTAATTATCTCTTGAGCATCACATTAATATTAAAGATCCATAGGCATTAGCGTTTAGGCAATATACCTTCTTCCCAGCTCCAAAAAAAAGATGTGGGATAATTGATCTGAACATGCTCCAAATGTGCATATGTCTTTATTTATGAATTCCAGTGTGGATTGTCTGGGAGGATAAGGCAGAATAAGGAAAAGCAGGCAAAAATGTTGAGACCTCTCATCTCCCTGGCCATTTCTGTTAGGAATAGTTATAATCCCCTGAAAATGAGTTGTGAAAGCTAACAGCATGTTAATAGTGTATGTTACAAACACTAAATCCCTTCAACTGGTATTTCTGATTTACGCCTTTCCCTATTTCTTAGATCAGGGAATTCATGGTAGCTGGAGCTTGCAGCTGCCTGCAGCCAGGCCGGCCTTTGGAGAGCCAGGTTTGGGCACTGGTGGCTCCTCTTCTTAAGGTCGGTGTGAAATTGCACCCCACCTTCTGCCTGCTGAAGGAGAAATTGCCCTTGGAGCACCCACAAATGCTATCTCCTGCAGGGTGTCCATCAGCTGGCGTGCATCGGCTGCAGCTGTGCTGGGGTGACCCATCCCAGATGTGGAGGTGATGATGGCTGACGCGCTCCTGTACCTTCCATCATGACTGTGACACTTGCATCTGTGCTCAGGTATGCTTATGGATACATAGATGGTATTGCATCGCTCATCCTTCCGCCAGCAGAAAATTCGATTCCTCCACACGAGCCAGCAATGTCATTACATTAAATAGAAGGGGAACTTTTTTCTTTCCTTACTGAATTTTTTATTGTGTTCAGCTTCACGCAGTAGGGGAAAACAAGTCTATAAAAGTGCCGCTAGCTTGTTTCAACTTCTGCACGTGCACCCACCTCATTTTCACGCCCTGGTGAGGGGTGTCAGACACAGCCTGGCCGTGGTCGTGGACTGGCCCAATTTCCTGCAGAGCGCAGCAAAGGCCGTAGATATCAACTTCAAAGGTAAACAATTACCTTTTATTATCACACATGGCTTTAGCTCTACCAGTTTCAAATAGCACATAATCACAAGTCTGTGATAACATTTACTCCTGATGAGAGAAAATTTACCAAGTACTAAATTGCTGCTGAGATGACGGGAACATGAGCCAGGCAGGAATTAACTCCGATGATGAGTCAGCAGACGTTAATGTCTTGCACCATGCTGGAGACATCTGCCGAGCCGTCCACTGTTGAATCATCTTAAATATTTCTGTGTTATTACCCCTCCAGGAACAAGCATCAGAGAACTTTTGTGTCTCTGTGTTATATATGCATAAGCTATTTTAAAATAAATATATGCAGGCACATAACAAGTGTATGCGTTTAGGTATGTAGGTAATTTTCAGCTACGGGAAGGATGAGCAACCAGCAACTATTTAAAGTAAAACATGCATGGAAATGCTAATAGCAATTGCCTACATTTGGTGCTTGGGAAGTGATAGCTTTGCTCAGTCGCGGCTCCGATGAGCCTGGGAGGGTGACCTGGTGTCCACACCGTATGCCCTGAACCTTCAGGCAGAGAAGCCTGGCCAAGCTCTTGGAGTAGTAGCTAGAAGTTCACTCAAGGCTCCCCATGTTTTGGAAAGTCATCCCTCAAGACCAGCTGCAGGGTGCTGTGTTCAAGTGTATCATCACTTCGCCTTTTTCCATTTTTTTTCCATACGCCCGGAATGTCAGTATGTAGTTAGATAAATGTAGTAACAAGGCGCAATCAAGAGCATCATGAATTCAGTGGAGAGGGACAAATGACTTCTTAAATGAGATCCTTTTTCACTGAAGGCCGTGCAACTGTGCCATCATACGCTGTCCTCTTCCGGATCTTCAGCAGATGCTAAGACACTGGCATATAACTGGGGATGCCAAAGGACTTGACTCCGGACAACATGACCTTTGCACAAAGAGGCTGAGCTTTTATTTAGTAAATTCTTTGTTCCATTCAGCTTGACACACTGCAGCAAAACAATTCAGGTTTTTAAAGTATGTTGTCTGTTCTGGCCTTAATTAATTTAAACTTTTGCATACATAATTACCCAATTGTATGCACGTGAGAACTGGAGTAATTCAGCGCACATCGTGCAAAGCTGCATTTTTTTTAAACCCTGACCCTCTGAGGTCTGGAGGTCAAAAGTTAATTCTAGTGAGATATGTGAGAGTTGTCCGTGTTTGCCAAAAAAAATTGTTGTTTCAGGCATTCTGCAGTCTGAGTGTCACTGCTCCAACTCATGTTTTTAAGGTTTCCCCACCCCCTGAAGTTTCAGATGCAACTTAAAAAAAACACCGTCCAACCCACCCAATGCTTTGGAAAGCAGGGCGAGAGCAGGCTTGGCTGTTGGAGAGGGATGTGGGAAGCACGAGCTGATGGTGGAGCTGGTGCCCCACAGGTGCAGCCGTGGGGTGGTGGGACCAGACAGCCTCACGGTGCCCGTTCTCCTCCTCGCTGCTGCTGATCCTGGGATTAGCCTCCGCTCAAGGCAAGCCCGTGGCTGCCTGCCATCTGGTGGAGGTGCTCTGAGCCCATGTCCCCCTCTTCCCAGGGCCTGGGCCCGCCGGTCCCCACTCATGAACCTGAGGAACTCAGGGCTTCTGAACAAGTTCGATGCTAGCTGCTTAAAATAGCTCAGAGGAAATGACATGAATGTCCCCTGCATGCTGGGTTTGGCACTCAAACACTGCTTTTTCCAAAAATTAGCTCTAACAACTCATCTTGAGGTGCCCTAAAATAACAACTTAGTATTTAATGAACATTAAGGGGGAATTAAATTAATCTAAACAGTAGCTTGGTTTCAGACTTCTCAGTAGTGGCTGCACAAAAGTAAGGCAGTGTTTTTAGACCAAATAAGAAATCCATCCTTTGAGGTTTGGTTTACAGTCCTCCAGAATTTTCCACGAGGTTAATAACCAAGTGAAACATCCTGGTGGGAATGATCACATTCCCGCTACTGCCCTGTCATTAGAGTGGTGCGTCAGGAGGTTTTGAGTAAGTCGCAGTATTTTTCTTCTACTGTGGAAGATGATGTGTCTCCATATTTGAAAAGCTTTCTCTCATTTTACTTTGCATGCTGAACTTCTTGGGCACAGTGCATTAACTCTTCTTGAAGTACAAAATGGAGAATACAAGTGCCAGAACATTTTTGTCAATGGTTTCCAAAAACTATGGAATTTCCTGCCCAGCTACATCAGATCAGCCAACAACTTTGTAATTGCTAAAAACAGCCTGTTGATTTTCCTCCCAAGTGTTTCAGTTGGCCTGGCTGAGCTTTCTCTTTTCCACTGTCTTGAGATGTTTCTCTCATTGTGCACTGTGCTGTGTTTTTATGGTCAACATATCCTATAGCAAACAATTTCAGGCTGATGGCGGAAGGGAGATTGGGTTCAAGTTAGAGATTTGAGCCTGGGATGAGGAGCCAGGAATGCTTCAGTTCCTGGACCAGATCTGCCACTAAATCAGGAATCCACATAAAGCAAAGCCACATGATGAGCAACTGTACAGTGATTTGATTTTCTGTGCAGAGGAGGAAGTGAGTGTTTGAATGCGGTTCTCTCCTTGGCCTGCCTGCTGCAGCTGAAGCCACAGCTACAGGTGGGCCGTGAGCGGGGGTTAGGGAGCAGGTTCCCTCCAAGGGGAGGCTGAGATTCGGGAGGCTGCCATCTAACTGGGGAGCAGGAGTTTTCACCGGAGTGGTACTTGGACTGACATCTCAGTGGTAAATGCAAATAAATTAGTTAAGTACGCCCGTATGAAATTTTCCTGCTG
>NW_009259047.1:847680-866711 GCF_000687185.1 Egretta garzetta | reverse complement strand
AAAAATTCATTCTATAAAAACATTTATACTGTATTCTTTATTGTCAGCTAATCCTGACCAAACTCATTAAATGGCAGTGTGTGGGTTACTCGCTGTCAGTGAAATTATCAAAGGCATTTTTCAGCTGGTGCACCGGGAAAGCATGTGCTTCAATGCCAACTAAAACAATAACGAGGAAATGTTATGATCAGACTTGACCAAATGACCTTTCCCATTTTAGATTAGTTCTTAATTTCAGCGCAAGGGTCATCCTGTGAGAATACTTACAATAAGTCACTGCTCACCTCTCACATGAAAAAGAAGTGACTTATTAGAAATCTCACTGTACTCATTGCAGTTAATGAGATGTGGAAAGCTTTGTAATTTGATTTGCTGGACCATATGCTGTAAAGGGATACTGCTGATTTCATTCCTCCACATTTAATTTAAGCAGTATGCAATGGCTTCTTCGTATGGCTACTTATATAATAAAAATTAACTTGAAGTATAAAAAAAATACACCATTGTGGGGTTTATTACTCTATGTGGTTGAGTTTCAAGTGTTTTTCATTGAAACATCTGTAAGTAATGTGTAGGTCTAATTTTAAATCCTGGCAAATATTTTCCATTTAACATTTGGTTTTACTGACAGGCTCGGAGCGGTGGTTTTCAGAGCTTGTCAGAAACAGATATGTATTTTCAAAGGCAAACATTTTTTTAATTGAAGATAACTGCAATTCAATACCTGCTTTTCCTATCCCTCTCGTATTTTAGCGGTTGCAAGCAGCGACGCAGACACTTGTCCCCTCTCCCTGCAGACCCCAGCCACGGTGGCGGCACCGCAGCGGTTCGGGCTGTCCCTCACGGGCGGTCCCAGAGGCGTGGGGCGGCTGCGTGGCGCTTGGCAGGGTGAGGGCAGCCACCCGTGAGGAAAGAAGGTTACAGCATCAGGAGATCTTGAACTCCCCGAGGATACTCCTTGAAGAGATGTCCCTTCGGACATTTTGCTGGGGGTGGTTACCTCCGGAGGGTGGATTTGGGCCTCAGCCCCAGGCGGAGCTTGGCCGCGCGCCGCGACTCAGCAGCCCGGGCCCCGCTCTCAGGGCCAAGCGTGCTCGCTTGTACCACAGTGGCTCACCGTCAAGGCTTTATTTCAGGTTATTTGATTTTCGGCTGCAGACAAAATGAAACAGCTCGAACAGGCAGGCTGGCCTGCGCAGCCCATAAAAGCAGAAAACCAAGCTGACTTGTCAGCACGCGTCGCGCTGCCCAGCGAGGGCTTGCACGCTCCTCTGGTCGTGGTGCTTCCTGAGAGAGCCTGAGCTGCAGCCAGGCTGAAGGCATTGCTAGAAATACCCAGTGTGAGGCAATGAAAGGTCAGTTTGGAAGTCTAATATTAAGATTGTTTTTGCAACAGAAGTCCTGGAAGGCTGGAAATGCAGGAGAGTCCCTGATTTCACCTGAGAGAAATGCCACAGCATTATTTGCGATTAATGCCACGGTGCCCATGAGCTCTAAATAAGAGTTCTGTGTATGTTTTAATCTAGCCCATTGGTTAAATTTGAGATCGGGCCAAGAATCTCACAAAGCTGCTGCCCATGAGGGAGTGTGGTGAGGGAGGCCGTGGTCCTGCACCACAGCCGGGCTGAAGAAACATGGCCGTTCTGTGAGGTGCGGGGCGAGGGGACGGCGCGTGTTTGTGTTCCCCTCACCCCATCTCTCCCTCCCTTTACGCTTCACTGTTTCCTCACCACAATTTTAAAACCAAGTTTAGTTCTGCTTTCAGTGAGAAACAATAAGAGCAAATTATTTCTCTTAGGCCCAGACTGTCATCTTGGCAAACCCTGAACTGCAGCAGCAGAGAATGGGGTTTTGGCGTGGGGGGGATTAGCTGCGGCAAGGAGCCGTGGCCGAAGGATGCCGGAGGGAAGCTGGTGCTGGGCACTGCGGCAGCCGGTGGGAGCAGAAGGACCTCCGCTCTCCCGCAGTACCATGCCGAGCTCCCAGGAAAGCACATCAGCCTTACCCGAATTTAACGGCTTTACATTTAGAGGCAAATGTGTCTTTGCTACCAAAGGCAGCCCATTTCTTTTTAATGTGGAAACTGCCTTTAATGCGTCGTGATGGGCTGTGGTGTGGGTTCTGGACAGAAGGCGTGGGCTTGAGCCAGTTCTCTGAGCTTCTCGGGTCTGAGTCCTCCTTGGTGGGGACCCCGCCAGGGATGGAAACTCGGGCCCTTCATGCGTGGACCTCCAGATTAAAAAAAAAAATACTAAAATGAGGTTTCAATTTTAATACGTCCCTGTTTTCCTTCATCAGAAGTTCTGAAATGCTTCTGAGGAGGTTGGTGATAGTCATAATCTCAGCTACAGTGATTTCTTATAAACATTGAGAGAAACTGCAGCTTTACTGAATATAGCGTCTGTTTTAAATGGCTGGTGGTTCACTTGTTTTTAATATGAGTACAAGCACAGAGGCAAGTAAAATCTAATGAAAGTGCTTAGAAGATTTTGTTTTGATACCCCACAGCAGCCCTGCTTTATACTGAAGGGGGAAAAGATTTCTTTATAGCCAGGCCTGCAGAAGCCAGAAATTTAATCTTGCTCCACAACTTATTTTATTGCATTTTTAATTTTCTCTTGCATTACCCTGACCCTTTTCTATAGCTTTTGACGCCTGGTGCTTAATTACTTATCATTAGCAATGTACATGGGGGCCTTCCTGCATATTTATAAATGCGATCATTAGTACATGGGAAGACAAAGACTTCTTTAAGACCATCATTAGTTATTCTGTTTTCATAGAAATGTTCATTAGAGAAACTACCCACCTGGTTAAATAATTATAATTAAGAATTGGTAATCTCCTTTGCATTTTTAACTTGATCTTCAGGACGTGTGTGCACAGCTAAAAGAGCCTTGTTTGGCCATCTTACTATCTTTTCTTTTTGATTTGAATTGTCAAGCAGATGTAAATGCTGAGTTTTGGAACTGTGTACCCTAAGAATTATTTATGGGAAGATAGGTTATTAAAAAAAAAAAAGAAAGAAATCAACCCAGCAATTATCTCTGAATTCATTAACTGCGCACTGGCAGCGAGAGGTTATATAAGCCATTTACTGTAATGCACGGTGTGGAGTTAAAACAAAATGTCACCGGAGCCTGATTTCTCGGCCCCATCTGTGGTACTCGCTACAGACACCCAAGCTGTGGCAGAACGCTTGCAGAAAGGTATCGTTTCCATGTCACAGTATGGTACTTTACATCACGTGGGAAGGCCGACGATAAACATGATAGTGTCAGTACTCCTGCTCCTGGCCATCTCTGGTGGGAGACCCATCCAAAATGTGTGCATGTGCTCATCTGCTGCGAGGCTGCAGGGAAGGGAGAGCATCACCCCTCAGTGCCCACGGCGGCTGGCATGGGGAGGGCTCACCTCTGATAAAGCACAGCGATGGGAAGAGCTTGTCAGTGGCATAAATATCATCTGTAAACAATTAAGCAGCTACTGCTCATTCAGGGCAGTTTTGAGAAGCAAAGGAAGTCTGCAATCAGTTATATCTCCAATTACCATAAAAATATATTAGCCATTCATTCATTTATTAATGATTCATCAGTTAACCACACATAATGAGCAAATAATTAGCAATGCTGTACGGTTGCCAAAATTGAAGAAGTGTTGGCATTTTAAAGATGAAAGGTTGCATTTATGTAAAAAGTCGGGTGGTGATAAAGTTAATATAGAAGATAATTATAAAAGTGGCTGTCCTATTTTAGAGGCTGAGGTCCCACAAAACTTGCCTAATTGAACTGAAATTAATATTCTTCAAAAGCACGCATGTTACTGCATACTAGCTGCTGCATTTACTCGGAGATCTCCCTTCAGTAAGGTATGTTGCACAATACAAGTTAATAAAATGCCAGACAGCAAGACTGCGTTCTTTGTTTGCTCGGTTCAGGGCCTTGTGGAAAACAATAAATTGCATTCATGTCAGCCGAGGCCCATCCCTTTGCTAATTACCGTTTGGTGCTGAAATGACTTCTGTGAAATTGGGAGCATGAAGAAACACACAGCCGTACAAGGGAGGCTTTTCAGACTACGGCAGTAAATGTGAGATAGGCCTTAGGCGCACAGATGTTAAAACAGTGAATTCCCCTACAGATTACACTAATGGAAACCCTGTCAGGGTAAGTCAAATCCGGGGTCTGTGGTCAAAATCTAATTAATGTTTCTGTACTTAAAAAGAATATGAATGCCTGGAGGTGACGAAGAACGTATAAGAAACTCGCTTGTTTGTAAAATTGCTCGCGCGGATGGCAAGCGCCGCTGAGCCCTTCCTTACGAGGTAACACCTGCTGGAGAAGCTGCTTATGCTGCTTGGTGCAGTGCTGCGGGCACCGGGCTCGACCCCTCGTGGAAGTCCTGCATGAAAACGGCTGTTCGCACCTGGGCTGCCTCCCCAGTGGACCGTCATCATGGTCATTAAATGCCTCCTCTTCGTTCAGCATGACCGAGCAGTGTCGGCATCACTGTTTAGGAAGTACTTGTAGCTGATGATGTTAAGAAAGGACCAGCTCCTCTTTGTGCAAAAACAAAGGCTCACCCATCTATGTTGAGCTTGAGGACACTGCTGGGGCTCTTACGGCACTTTCACAGCTGCACTGTGCATGGCCTGTGCAATAACAGAGGAAATGAATTTATAATGCAACAATCTCTTCGTTTTCACAAGCACAAAAAATCCCCTAAATACTTAAAATAACACTCAGAGTGGGACAGACCTTAAATTTTGAATAAATGAAACCCTAATCCAGTGTGTTGCTGAAACAAGCTTGTTATTAAAGAAATAAATTTGAAACAGCAAGTGGTTTGAGAATTTTGGATTTAATTATTTAAATCTACTTACAATAACTCTCTAGCACTGTGTTTGGGTTTCCTGTTGAGAGCATGTTTTCCAGGAAAGGTATCCCACCCAGTGCCTTGGAAATATTAACTTTCTCATGCAACAGTGGTTTAAGCAGTAGAGACAAATAATTATTATTATTATAATAAGGCAAGATATTGTATGGCAACTTGGCGATATTTCCTGGATGCATCCTGTCAGGAAAACTGCACAGAGCTGTTTGGGGATTTGGAGAGACCACTGCTCTCTTTGGCTAAATGGCGCATGTAATGTGGCTCCAAATGCTCTTCAGGTAAGAGAGAGAGTAGTTACAGAACCAGTCACGACCAACAGCACCTGAACCAGCAGGTTTGCAATTGTAAGCTAATTCGAGGTATTATATGTTATTTAATAGATTAATACTGGGGATCAGACTTTGTTCATTGCTGATTCCTACACTTTAGTTAAAATCTACTATTTCATCTTTAGGATGTAAGATTGTCTCCTAACGCGCCGTAGGTCAAGAAGGCAATAAATCTGTCTTTTCTTTTGTAGGGCCATAATAGGAGCTTCCTGGATCCTGGGTCTGCGTTTAGGGTAAGAATCAGACAAATGTATGTCTTATGTCCCTGATCTGCACAAAACCCAGGAGATTGACAAGAACCGGGGAGGCATTCCTTGTCCCCAGCCATGACCCAGGCACGAGGGAAGTCGACTTCCCCCGCTGCAAGGAGTGAGCAGGGGAGAAACTCCAACTCTGAGTCACGTTTCCTTCCCCTGGGCTTGTGATGGGACAGAGGGACGTAGCCGCACTGCGTGCTGGCTCGGCCTCGCTGCTCGGCTTGGCTCCTGCAGGGCAAGCACATGGTATGTACACCGTGAAGAACAGGGATGATGGTTTTGCATTTGAATATCCTCACAAGTAATAAATTATGTCTTCAAGGCAGGATGCTCATCTTAACTGTTTTCTTTCAATATGTTCTTTCTGCATTGTCTGTGTTTGCAATACAGCTCCTGCAGGGGGGTTACATGCTAGAGTATTGCCAGCACTCACTCTGTCCATCATGTTGGCCACTGTGGCTCAAGTGCCTTTCTCAATGCTACTGAGGTTGCATTGAGGTAACTGAATTTGGCCCTTCTGTCATGCATAAGGGTCGCAGCTTAGGGAGCATTCAGCTTTCAAGCCAAAGTTTGTGGGGACAAAAAAAGGCAAACCCAGGCTTTCAATTAATCTAGTTAAATGGTTCAATTACTACTCACAGGTCTAATGATAAACACAGCTGTGTCATTGTCTGAATCCGACACCACCAACTGACTCACGGGCTGGTGCTCAGTTCAAGGCAGGGTTCTCTAAAATTCACAACATGTGTAAGGATGGTGTTCAACCAAAACCCAAGAGATTTGCCCGATTGTTCTCATTCAAGCATGCTCACTGTCTTACCTTGTGATTATTAGCAACATTTCCTTTTATTAATAGTTCTTTATTTTCAAGAAAAGGTAGTCCTACAAATATTTTTTTCTTAAGAAATAATATCTATGTTTATGTGTGACATGAGGCAGATGGTTTAAAGCTTAGTTCTAGCTCAAGAGATATCTTTCAGTCCATTGAAAGGGGTTGATTAGTGTCCCCTAGCTGAACCATTTTTTCCCCTCTGTTGCTTTGACCCATTGATTTAATTAAGGTCTAATAAAGAGAGGGCTGAAAGATTGTTAAAAATCCCCCTTTCTTTTTTGCAGGGATCTGACCTATGCTGGTCTGTCAGTGCATTTTTGACTCCCACATGCCCTCTTTAATATATAAGCACACTGATACAGAGGTTGTCTTCCTTAGAGCCAGTTGGTTTTTTCCCTCAATGATAGATCAGGTTTAATTTTGGTTTCAACCAAAAAAAATGCTTTTCTGGAGACCTTTTATTTTAGTGAAAACATGTAATGAAAAAATAACCAAAGCAAGTCACAGTATCAAAATGAAAGACCTTAGAAAGCTTAGTTGTGACCCTTTCTTTCTCTGTTTCCTTTCCCATCTTGCCAGCCGAGAAAGAGGAAGAGAAATGCAAACTCTGGTTTTCCTTTCCAATTAAGTGACAAGAATGAATGGAAGTTTATGAAACATGGAAGGTTTTTCACTGAAAATGCTTGCTACTTTTCAAGTTTGTGTCTTGCCCAGGTCAGTGTTAATGCTCCAAAAAATACTTCACGCTACTTGTCATATTGCCAACCTCCCCTTTTCCTTTCCCTTCTCCTCCCACCAGCTCTGCAGTTTGCTACTTTTGGGTGAGAAGAGCTTTTCTCAGCATGCTAATTTTGCTGCTGAACAGGCTTATCTGTATCTTGTAAAAGGGAGATTACCAGAAATCTGCCCCCTCTCCACACTCTGCTTCTGCAGTAGGAGAGGACTTCTGGCACTGGGGCTCCTGGTGCTACACTGGCTGTGCCAGGACCATGATGACAGTCTTCAAAAGAATAAAAAAGGGAAGAAAGCCCCAGCTGCAACTTCAAGGAATGGCTCTAATGTGCTGTTCATGGTTTGAAAAAACAGCATTGCTATCCACAGTGGCAGTTTGTGACTGTGAACCTTCTTAGATGGCTCTCATGCTCAGATTTCCATGCTGCTGCTCGTTAGCGGGAGAGCTGCCTGCAGGGCTGCGGCAGGTTTGCAGTACGGCGGGATGTGCGCTAAAATAAAAATCTGGTTAGTGGTGGTGTGATCCCACTGCTGGGTGGGCACTGGCAATTAAACCTGGATGAGAATAACCACCTGGACTCCTGGGCTGTGACATACCTCTTGCTGAGGGCCATCCCTGCCCAGGAAAGCACTAAAGCAGGTGTATAAATCCTACTGTGTTCAATGGGATTTAGGTACCTGCTTAAAGTTAAGTGCTTGTTTAGAGAGTTTCCTGACTAAAAGCCTGGCAACTGTGCCCAAAAGTAACTTAGAAATTAGTTTTAATTTGCTCATCATAACCAGCTGTCACAGGCCTGTGTAAAAAGGGTTTGGTTTTGGATAGATGTAAGACTTCCCAGGCCCTTGTGTAAGCACCTTTCCTGGATGCCCAGGACCCTGCTGAGCTGAAGCAGCCCTGCTCAGCCCTGCTTTTATTCCAGGTTGCTCCGTGGTCCCATGGGGCTGCAGTGCCAGCCCAGCACTCTGCAAAGCAAACTGTCTTGCCAGCAACAGAAATCATCCGACTGTGTCTCACCAGCCATATCCCGTCTGAGGCAATCTCTGCAGGCTACAACACGGGAAGAAAAAGTCCACGCTAAAATTAGTAGGTGAGTACCAAAGAAAGTTAGGGGACTGGGAGAGGGGGAGAGGAGATTTGTGTCCAAGTGGAAGAGGCAGTTGGACCTCCCACTCGGAAACATAGCAGGCATCAAGTCCTTTTGTGTCACGGGAGTCAGAAAGCTTCAAGAGCTTTCTCTTCTAGTTTGTTTTGTGATTTTTTTTTTTCCTTTATAACCCTTTCTTTCTCACAACAGAGTTTGAGGGTAAACTTGAAAATAAATCTAATGTTACACTTGCAACAGCCAGTCTCAAAGGAAAAACAAAATCTAACAAACTCAAATTACTACTTAATTCTGTATGTGCACTTTTACATGCATCATCTACTTAAGGCAAGCAGGACTGTGTCCATGTAGCTGAGAATTATTTTATTTTTTTGCTCAAATATATGGTTAATTAGTCAATTCCACTGTTGTGTAATTCTTGGAAAGACTAAATTTGCAATTAAAACATTTTAAAGGCTTTCTTTTGTAGAGTGCTTAGGTAATTAAGCTGAAGCGCATGTACATTCCTATATATAAATGTACTGGAGCAGTGATAGCTGATGTAGTAGTTAAGGTCAGGTAGAAACCAGCCTTGCATTTAGAGTCTTTTTTCCAGTACCTCACTCAAAACCTCCCTAAATCTAAATTAATCTTCCAGAAATGTATGGGAAATTTGGTTTATGAGGGGAAAAAAAGGTCTTGCATTATTACCATAGTCTATCAGTCTTCCCTCAGCGTGATTCCATTCATTTTGCGATGCATGGCTGTTCAGCATTGCCACAAATGAACTTCAGAAGACTTTTGCTAGAATAAAGCATAGCAAGGAACGGTCATGTTGGGGAGCCCCCACCAAGGCAGGAGCAGGGGCTCAGCCCCAAGTGGCTGCAGCCCGGTGAGCTGGGGGCAGATGTAGGTGTGAAGGCTTTGCCTGGCCCACAAGAAGGGATTTGGGGACAGCACAGTGCTCAAGGCGGCTGAGCAAACCTGAGAGCAAACCTGGCTCTGCTGCTGTGTCCTGCTGCAGTGCTGCTCTGCCCTGCTCCCCTCCCCAAAAACCCCTGCTCTGGGCTGCAGCTTCCCTCTCTGCCTCCCGAAGCCGTTCCCTCCCTTGCAGTCTCGGTTCCTCTCCTCCTTGCCAAGTACACTGACTCCAGCCTGATCTGAAAGTTAATTTTAACAAATAACATTGCGGGCCGAGCCAAGTTAGGATCTGGAGATAGGACACGCTGCGGGAGGGGAGCGGGGTGGGGGGGGTGTAAGGGAGCATGAACGCTCAGCCTTGTAATATGTGTGAGAGCTGATGCTCTCTGAGCAATCGAGTGCTTATTATTATTTCTCTTGGATAGGTCACCTGGGAGTGGAGGAATTTTTCATTTTAAATTAAAAAGAAATCGTTTATAATGCTCATTTCTGAAAGGAAAAAAACCCCTCACCTCATCATGGAAGCAATTAGATGGAGGACACATTGAAAGGAGTGATTAGTTGTTAATTTTTGAGCTGTTGGCCCTGACAGAGGGGTTTTTTGTCAAGGGTTTTTTTTTTAAAGGTGTCTTTCATATGTCTATAGTCCAAGGTTACTTCTCATTCAATAGCAATTACCATATGTCCATTACATGCTAGAGACTGCTTGAGGTGGATGCAGTGGTCCCCATCACAGCGTGTGCCAAGTCGAAATGCCAGCAGCTGTGTGAGCCACAGGATAATTGTTCCTATCTGCTGCTTCTCTTTTCCAAGTCCCAGTAAATGTTCTAGGGAGTAACTTCCCCCTTCCTTGATGCGACCTGAAAGTACAGCCCTCCAGTTTGCATTTCAGGTTCCAAGTCAGCCGTGTCAAGATTTGAACAAGAATCAAGGAGGATAATGGGTCAGATGCAATTAAGAGGTAAAACTACTGGTGAAATAGCTGCACATTTCGGTTTTCTTTCTTTCTGCCCATCAGATTACAAACCTCAGTCCCACCACCACTTAAAAAACCTAATCTGTAACTGCAAACCCTGTATAACTGCTCTATTGTATCAGATGGAAACCAACTAACCAGACAGCACAATACAAAAAAATAAGCACGTTGTACCTCAGAAAAATATGGGGCTGAAAACACAGGCAAAAATGCAGTCTTGTTAACATATGGACATGGTCCAGTAATGGAATGAGTAGGGAAACTTGAATGGATCAGAGTCAAAAAACACTCTGCTTAATTCTTGGGGTTTTTTATTCGCCATTCAGCTTACATCAGTGTTAACATCTACTGAGAAATGCAGCCATTTACAATTTGCAGTTCAATGTGTTACTTTAATTAGTATGAAAATTAAAGGGCAACTATAGGCCAATGTGAATGATTATGGAAATACATGTGCATCACATGCAATACTCTCATTTAATTAATCGTCTTGTAAACTATATCGAGCACTTTAAGTCAGTTGCTGAGTATAACAACTCTATTTTAAATAACCACTTAATACTTAACAGGATGTGGAGAAAACACTATAGCACACGACTGCTTCTCAAGTTTCAGTGTCTGAGATTTTTTAAAGCTGACCCAAGTCAACCCAAAGAATGTTTAACACCCCATGCCTGAACACAAGAAACTCTGTGATGTACAGACATTCAATTACATTTTTTAAAAAGTGAGAAACATTTTGTAAAATAGTGACTTTAGAAAACTAATTGGCAGCAGCAAACTTAAGAGTGAAGGCCAAAGCTAGAGGGGACCTTTTACTACAGTAACTCTAGTCAAGGAAAATGAAAATAAAGGCATCTTTGTTTCTCAGTCAAATTAGCTGATTAAGAAATAAAACATTTTAACATGCTTTAAATGCAGCATTAATTATTTATATGAAAAAAATTAAAGCCAGGTTCCATGAATTACACTTTGTGTGTGTGAATTGAATGTTACGGGAATAGTAATCCTTTTACATTCATGCCTTACTTCATTAGGCAAAACTAAATATTAAGGGCCCTATTCATTCAAAAAATTCTTATGCATTCAGGTCACACCTTTTCTATGGCCTTTTTTTTTTAAAGTACAATTTAGAGCACTGATTTTTAACTATGATTCAGAAAAAGCAATCTAATTCTACAGGATGGGCTCTAGTGAACGGATGTGTTTAGGAAAGTACAAGGATACAGTGGCAGGTCTTGCTTGTCATCAGTGAAAAGGCCCAGAGTAAGCTGTATTGAATGGTATCAAAGCTGGTGTAATAACATAGAAAATCAGATGCATTACCGGTAGGGAAGCTCTGAACTCTGTGAACCCTTTTTCCTATAGATTGATTAGTAAATAATTTTCCCACCTCATTGATTGTTTCCAATGACTGGGCAGAGCTTTATTCAGGTGAATGAAGAACAGAGGTTATTTACTTGGGCAGGTGTGTTCAGGGATGTACTTTTCTATTTTCCATATATGCCCATTTTAGCAACGGTGTGTCCCATGCTCAGCTCCCTGGGAGAAGAGTCCATCTGCTGAAGCTGTGCTGGTCTGTGGGATGTGGTTAAACATCTGCTGGGACTGAGGCTGGGATCATCAAAGTCACTTGTCTGCTCTTCTTTGAACACAGACCCATGAGGTAAGGAGCTGGTGACTTAATTAATTGTTTTGCTAACACTCATGTGAAAAGAAATATGAATTGAACTCTGGTTTGTTTCAGCTTCTTTCCTTGGGTGTTTTGGTGGTGGTGGTTTTTACTGACTGAGGAGACCAACAGCTAGAACTGTGCAATGATAGTCTTTAACTTTCAAAATAATTAAAAAATTCACTTAACATTAAAATAATATTTACTGTAATGTACTATAAAAGATAACTTCTAATTCGCGTTATCATACTGTTGCTGAGTTACTGCTTGCTGTTGCATATGCTGTTGCCTGTGCCAACTCGTTAGATAAGATCCTTTAAAAAACCCAAGGCCAAGCAAGAAAATAAAAAAAAAAAAAAGGGTTACCCAGAAGCTTGCAAATTGTCAGCTGGCTGAATTTAAATAAACCTTTAGGAAACAAAATATTGGGAAATGGACAAGGTGTCAGATGGTTGGGTAAGATTGATGTATTTAATAGTTTAGTTAATATGGATCAACATCTGCCTTTGGTTACATCTGCACAACCCCCTGACTTCAGCAGAGTTGTACTTTTGGAACCAAGTTTGGACCAATGTTTTTAAATAGGCCCCGGTGCAGAATATCTGCAGAGAGCCTGCACTGCTCAGTGCCGGTGTAACCAGGCAGCTCTGGAGAGAAGGGGTAATACAATATGTTATTGTTTCTCATGTAATTTTTAAAATACATTGAGGAGTAATATATTTTTTTATAATAGGGTGCTCCCTGTCTCTTTAAGTAACTGTCAGATGTAGGATGTCCTCGTGCCAAAATGCTACGGTCTGCTCCCTCAGTGCAATTGTTAATTAAATCCATCCCTTATTGTAGAGCCTGCCTACTCTCTTACCCGTTCTGCTTATCTGTGATACCAGATGATGCTCAGTAATTCATGACCAACCTGCTCCCACCTCCAATAGGGCCTCCTGTGCACTGACCTTAACCAGCTTCACCTTTTCATTATTCCCAAGGAGAACAGAGCCCCACAGGCAACAGTTTTATCAACTTTTCCTGTTGACCAGATGATGGTTCAGTGATAAATAAATGGAGTGTGCTTGAGCTGGAGGCCTCCCACGTGCCGTCACTCCCTGCCCTTCCCCAGCTCCCACTGCCTGCCTGGACGCAGACCTGTGCAGGGAAAGGGGACTGTCCTCAAAGGGCACCGCAGGCTGCGCTGCCGCTGGCAGGCAAGAACCACTTTTGCCTATCCAGGTAATGTCACTCTGCCAGTTCATCATGTCAGGTGAAAACTTTATCTGCTTGGTACGGAGCTATGCCACCTGCAAATCTCTTTACCCCACTGGTAAGGCTGATATACAGGAGCTGGTAGGAATATTTTCATACCTGACAAGCTGTTTCCCATGAACAGTGTCAAAAATTTAAAAGCCACTTCTGCAAATGGGACTTTCTGGCAAATATAGACTAAGCAAATCTTTTATTATTACCATATGGCTAGAAATACTCCTAGAGTTCTCCTGGAAATGGGTACTGTACCAGCAGAAAGCAATATTCCGTTGGCCTGTGCATTGCCTCGAGGGTATTTACTATGGTAATAAGATCAGTAATTCATCTCCTAAAATCACTGGGAGTACAAATGCTTATTTAAGTAGATGGTATCTTGATTGCAACTGAGTCAGGAGAGCTCTTAAAGCTGCCTGTTTAGGCTACAGATCTTCTGTTAAAGGCAAAGGGCTGGTGGTTCTTGGTAAACACAAGAACATCAGGTTTGACAGCTACCTTATATTTTCAGCAATTCACAGTGGATGCACAGCACATCCCTTGGCAAAATGGGTGTGTACAAATATGTCAGGAAATTATGCCTGTTGGTTGGTTTTTTCTTTTTTCTTTCCATCTCAATGCAATGGAAAGTGATATAAATCTCTCTCCAACTCCAAATGGCTGGTTACAACAAAAGAGATGGAGAGAAAGCCATACTCCAGCAGCACATGGAGCCACCTGAACCCCATTGTGCTGGAGGATGCAGCACCAACATAAATTCAGAGACATCCTTGGCCCAGAAAAACAAAAAGGGAAAGATCTGGGGCCAAAATGATTTGCTTCACTGCAGAGTAGGCCGGTGTCAGAGAAGTGTCCTATGTTCTTGAGACTCTTGCAGCCTCCCATTTGTTAGCTCACAAGTTAAGCGGGCTGAAGCCTCCAGTCTTGCTCAACTCTTTTTTTGTTGTTGTTGTTTACAAAGCTGACTGAGAGAAACCATGGTTTCATGGCAAAGGCATAGAAATAGGTGTATAAGGGCCTAGTTTCTAATCCCAAACTCTGCCGCAGCAAGCCTTCACAGAAAGGATGATACAATCTAGAAATACCAAGATTCATCAAATTGGTTTTTTTGAAGAAAACCATGGTTTGACCTCCAAGAATCCAAAATCAGTGCCCGTAACCCTGTGCCAGGAAAGTCTCAGGTGGTCTATAGTGTTTCACATTGGTGATGTGGCATTGAAGGTGAATCACAGAAAGACTGAGCTAGAAGTGCCTGAAACAGATGTTCTCTAGTTTGCCAAGAAGCCTGAGCCCTTAATGAGGACATGTGGCTGAAACGGAAAGCATTAGCAGTTTTCCTGCAGAATGTTGTTCTGTACTTTAACTTCATCAATACTGTTCCTTCTTTGCACAGTTATTAAGCTAAATATCACTGAGGCGTGTGCAAATTTGACGAGAGAAATATTTGTTTGTGCTCTCTATATATTTCAGAAATTAAAGATTTTTCAGCAGGCACAATTCTGCCTTGTGAGCTAGAATTTTCACTTTAATTTTTTCTGCAATCATGGAGCGTAACAAACATTTGAAATAACTTTTACCAGCTTGATCACTGTTGTCAGACAGAGTATATATGCAAATGAAACTAATAAATTTTGCTGAAGTTCTCTGGATTCCACCAGAATGTATGGAATTGTCTTTCATTAGTTAACAACGCTTAACACTTATGTAGCAATTTCCATCCTCAGTGACAAGCTTATTAATCAATGCAACACCTCTGAAAGGAGCATTGCTATGTATTCCTATTAGAGTGTGAAATTTAAAATGTATGGATGTGCTCTGAAGTGTTGGTCAAATAGCCGAAGAAAGCTGGGTTTCGAATTTGGGAGTTTGTGGTTTCTGTCCCATGATTAGGCCAGGCTCCTCTGACACACAGACCCCTTTATGTGTTTAATAGATCAAGCTCTGCTGGGTTTAGAGCCACACACCAGTGTGGCCGTACTCTGACTTTGAAATGTGGCGATAACACAACCGTTTTTTATAATTGCTGCCTAGAGGACCTGAGATGGGGATAGAGCACACTGCTGCGATTTGCTCTTTGCAGCTTTGTTAAGACTCGCAGGAGCTGGAAGGTGTGTTTCCAGTGCACAGTAAATAGGGTTGTACTAAATGACCTCTGCCTTTTTTCATGCTAATAGGTGTGACAGTGTTGGGTTAACAAAGAAGTCAATCCTGACATAGCGATGATAATTTTGACTAGAGTGAAATCCATTGAGTTCCCTCACCTCTTTTCTGTGCCTGCTATTGTAGGACACTAATGGTACCGGTGATCGGCTCTCCTTGCAGCCAAGAAAGTATCAGATGAGAGTGTTTTCTGCCTGCTACATCTCAGGAAAAAAAATGTATATTCTATCCAATAAGCTTGGTTTGGGAAATGAGTTTTGTTCACTGTTACCAGGTCTACAAAAGCCACCAGGCAAGTGCAGTGAAAAAGGCTTCCTATAAAGGGTATAATGAAAGACAAACCATTTCAGCTGGTGACTAGAGGCATATCAATAAAGATCACCTCCTGCATATATCAAGTGATTGATAGCAACTTTGAAAGCTTTTTCAGTTCCCTGGTAGTGCCATCCAGCTGCAATAAAACACATGGATTTCTCTGCTACCCTTCCAGATAAACCCCCCTCATGCTGCATGTAAGAAGAGCTTCAAGAATAAAAAAAAAAAAGAAAAAAGATACAGGTACAGGGAGTTATTACTTTTAAGTAGCTCGGTCCATTGCTTTTAAGGGTGACAATATCTAAGCTATAGCAGGAGGGGAACTATTAAACATCTCGTTGCTTTGCTCTGTTGGTAGGCAGCCTCCGAGACTTTGTCGGCAGCCTGACGTAAATCAGCCTGCTCAGGGATAACGTCCCAGGATGTGCCCTGTGAGCCAGGAGAGGAGGTTTTGGGATGCCTGGAAGGGAGATTTCAGGTGAGAACAGCTACCTAAAAATTCACACCCCTCTGCCAAACTCAGCAAGCATAGTCCCTATGCTGGGTACCTCAATGGGACAGACTAGGGCTATGGGTGAAATGGCGATGGCCCCCACATAGCTGCCTGCAAGGTATAGGCTGCAGTCCCATTCTCACTGCCTGTCTCCTCAATAGCTAAGTTTCTGGTACTGCCCATGGTTTGGGGTGGGGAATTGTAGCTGCTTCCCTGCCTTGTGGATGCTGAGTCTGGCCCCTCAGTGCATCTGGTGCTTGGTCTTGTGCTGTTAATAGGAACTGATTCTGTTAAAAGGATTCTGTGTTTGGAGGATTTGTACATCCAGACACTGTGAAATATTCATACCTAAAGCCTATGGATGCATTATATGAGCTTTTATGTCCAAATCTGTATCTGTTTCATTGCCTCATGCTCATGGAAGTCTTGTGTCAGCCTTTGGGAGCCCACAAACCTTGGAGAAGTCAAAGGGCTTCTGGGAAACTCTTACGGAGATGAATTTTATAGTTAGATGCTGTTCCTTCTCACCAGAGAAGAGAATCCAAGTTCACGAAACTCTAAGACCTGGGAAAGCACCTTGAAAATACCAAGGTTTATCTACTTTGTCCACACACAGCCTGTTTAAAAATTGGTTCCAGCTACAAGGCTTGGGTTTGGATCTGGGTCCCAATATCCCTTAATTTAAAGGTGAGATCTTTATCCTGCTGATGTCAATGTGATTTCTATCACTGGCTTAACTGGATGAGGGTCTACGCTGTGTTTTAAACCACAGAGTTTTAGTTTGGCCTATACGTAATGTAAAGATGGGTATTAACAGGGAAGTCTAAATTTCTGGAAGTCTCTCTCTCTCAGTAGTTCTTATTAAATTCACTACTCCAGCATAATGTAGCTTTCTGTTCTAATCACAGCATTGCTGTACTTGGGCTTGGCACATCAAAGGGGTTACCTTGCTCTAGTAGCAGAATCCTCCTTAGGTTCGCTCACTCTGGGGACCCACACCAGATTTCCCCGGTTCTGCGTACAGGCCGGATTTTCAGCTCCCTTTTAATCTTTGGCAATTTGAATTTATATGGAAAACTTACAGGTGACAGTCTGGCTAGGTTGAGACAAGTAGGATAGAAACCATGTCAGAACAGTCCCTGAAAGTCCTACGATGTGCTTAAAGCATTTCAAGAGAACCCTTGATCCAAAGTATCAAAGGGTTACAGTAAGATCAAGAAGAATTAAAACTGATGGTGTGCCAGAAATCACGTGCAGCACAAGGTCATTACTCACCCTCGTTAAAGCGGTCTCAGTACTGTGGCCTGATCTGAAGCTTAATTGAAAAGTTTCAAATGATGCATTATAACGAAGACATGACAGCCACTGCCCATTCCACGACCTCTGCTAAAAAAGGCAGATTGGTAATAGGGCAGAAATCTAAGCAATTGCTTGAGGATAATCAAGGCCTAATGAGGTATCCACTTCAGTCTTTCAAAGGCGGAGGAACCTCTCCTTGATGCTGGAGAGAAAGCAAGGGCTGATGTGAGCAGGTTCCTGCATCCAGGGAACAGGCCACCTGGCCAGGGTAGTCATGGTCCTCGGCAGTGGAGGGGATGCAAAGGGAAACACCATATCTGGAGTGTGGGTTTTCAGTTGTGCAAAAGGTTAGTGCTGTGGCCTAGGACAGCCTCCTCTCAGTTGCCTTCTTTTGCAATCATTTTCTGTTACCCCAGACCTCGACCCAAAATGATCATAAGGAGCCCATCAGGTCTGAATTATTAGTTGAGTTAGGAACCAAGACAGTGGTAATGGGAGATAGCTGACTGCTGATGCTATCAGTTTTCCCTAAAAATTCACAAAAAACCCAAAAGCTGTTGATGTTCTACTTGAGCATGATAACAAACTGTAAGTCACAATTACCCAAAGAAATCAAGTATCTCCTTGGCATCTTCCTCTTTTTTTGTTCTATTATCTGTTCTAGCAGAGAGGTCAGTGCCCGTATCCACATGATTATCTCCACATCCAGCTGCCAAATTGTGAAAGCTGCTCTTCCTGGGCTATGCCTTGGGCAGCCATATGAAAGGGTTTGCACGTGCCCCTGCCTGATGAGCAGTCAGAGTGTGGAATCACCTTTCAGTCTGCAGGAGCCAAATGGTTTTTCATCTTTTTGAAATAGTCAGCTTGCCCGTTTTAACCCATATCTGTAGGCTCTGCTTTTGTGAGGAGGGGGTGTCTCTCCAGATTTGTATCTCTTTGCTGAGCAGGTTTGCTTGCTCTTCCTAATCTCTCCTGTTTTGATAAGATCTCCCTCCTGTCTTGAGATACACTAGCCATGGGAAGCTAGACCAGACAAAAACATTGTATAGGGTTTCAGGTTCAGTGACAGAGTACAGCCTTCAGCGATGGACTTGCTTAAAGGCGTCATGCACAACGACAAGTTACAAAAATTGTTTAGCACCGTGAGCCATTCTCTTTGGCCTTCAAGTTCCTTCCTAATTTTAGGGAGAGTTAAAATCAAAGCACCTGCTTTCTTTGCTATGAATCCGACTTTAATTATCTTCTGCTTTTTCATGTAATTTCCTTCAACTTTAAACATATAGACTGAAAAAGAGGGTTAATATAAAGAAAAAGTTATACTAAATTAACTTAACCCCCCTTTATGCAGCTTTTCAGATACCTGTCTTGAAGACCATGAGAGGTGCAACTAGCTTCACTGGGACACCCTTGGGCTTAGCATTAAGCCATGTGTTTTACTGAAGGAAGACCTTTAATATATGACATATGGCATCAGCTCTACAAAATACTACTGGTTGGCTGACAGCCCTGCTTCTGTCCATGGCTTGCAAATTAATAACTGTAAGTCTGTGTGGGTAAATAGGTTGTCATCACCGGTGCCCATAGTCACTACAGGCTGAACCCATGAGCCTAATGACTCTGCATCCGTACTTTCCTCGAGAGGGATTTGTGTGTTAAGCTGCGGGTGCTGTACCCGTGAAAGCAGTGGCTGAGCAGTCCTGCCTGGGGAGGAACGACTGCTGCTGTGTTTTCAGGCCTCCAAGGAGCTGTGGGGAGGATGGGGCACTGCCAGCTGCTGCATGAGGGCTGCCACAGCGGCTGGCGGGGGTCTGCACCCGCG
>NW_009259047.1:810516-847668 GCF_000687185.1 Egretta garzetta | reverse complement strand
AGCAGTGAGAAACGGGCTGCCTGTACCAGCCTGAAGGTACGGTGTCAAGAGGCATTTCTTGATATATTGTTTCTTCTTAAGAATCATTGATTGATTTAGCCAATTACAGGGGTTTTTTTACTCATTTTACTTGTATATGAACAAGGACAAAATGCAGATGGAGGGATGCCTACCATGTCTCGGGAATGGGTACCAGTCTGCTCTTCTCAGGCATCTGCAAATCTCAGCTAACCTTCAATCTTTTTGATTTGAGGGTTGCATTTTCCTCATCTGTTGCAGAAAGTACAACTGCCCATGCTTTCCCTGGGTCACTGCAGCATTCAGACAACTCACTGGGTCTCCCTGCTCACCTTACAATATCTTGGACTAGGGAAAGTTAAAGCCAGCCTTAATTTGTCTGTTCTACAGGAGTTGTATGCATGTGTGCATGCGAGGTGTGTGTGATGGGCCGTGGGTTGTGGACTGGCCACTGCTGGTTTGACTATGAAGGATAAGAAAAACTTCCAAAGAATTTATATGTGCTGGGGGGGAGGTAGTGAGAGCAGCCAGTGAGGTGTTCTACCTACATGCAACCCACTAGCTTTGCTGAGCTTTAAGTAATGAGAGGGGAAAAAACCTCTGACATTTAAAAAAAAAAATGTAAATCCTGGAATCCATGTGGCAAAAAAGTAGGGCAGTTGAGTTATCAGTAGCTGATGAGAATATGAGAAGAATAATTATTATATAGTCCTATTAATGAAATTGTACTGCAGCTCAAAAGAAAAAAAGAAAGAAAAGTCACCAAAGAGAGCCCAGTGAGTTACTTCAGGGAAAAAATAGCTTCTATTATATGAATAGAAATATCAGCTTGTTAGCTTAGCAGAGAGCTCTGGACACTTATGGAAATTCAAAACATTTCCATATATCCCAGTCCAGGATGGAATTAAAGTGTTGTAAAGCTTCCCTGGAAGCCAACATTTATCTAATATGTAAGCATATTTAGATTTCATTTTGAAATGGTTGTTAAAGGCTATCCTTTGGCTGCACTCTATCCTTCATTCTAACTTTTTTTTTGAATTGTTGAACTCCTAAGATTTTTATGCTAAGAAAAATGTACTTTCAGAACCAGAAATGCCTGAATGACCAGTTACAGCATGTACTAACCCGGAGAGATATCCATTGAATCTGCTCTCCTCCTCCAATTTACTTGCTGTTTTTCCAATCATGCCTTGCATTAATGTTCTACACTTAGCTAAACTGTGTGTGTTATATTTTAGATCTATTTTTGTTTTGTCTAAAAAATTTCCAAATTGACATTAAGTATTCAAGATGTAATCTCTGTAGCAGGAAACTAGTTATCAGATTCATATAAAATAACTGGGCAATAGAAATAACTCTGAGCAGAACACATTTCTTTTTTCTTAGAATTAATTTAGAGGGAATTTAATGCCTGTGGAAGGTGCTGGATTGCAACATCAGAGAACTGAAGCTACTATTTAACCACAGAACGGTTACAGGATGGAAGATGGCTTTGCAAGATTCCCCATGAGGGTTGACAAAATATTTGTCTCAGGTTTGGTGCCTTTCATCTAGCATGGAACAACCATGCTTTCATGTGTCAGCAACAGTCGCTCTCAGGTTGTTAGCTTTCACCTGGGTGATGGAGAGACCCCTTCTGTAAAAAGGGGGGGGGCGGATTTTGCTTTTGTGATTTCTGGCTAACATAATATGGTTAAACTTAAAAACCTAGATTTACTACAGCTGAGTTGGCCCGTTGCTGTAAGGGACAGGCCTGGGTCAGGAATTTAAAGTACAAGGTGTGTCCATGCTGTCCCTGCTCATGCTGCAGAGGCAGGTAGAGCTGGAAGGGAAGGAAGGGGGGGGACGCTGTGACGTGCACCTCACTGCTGGCTCCGCCACCAGCCTTGAAATGCCCCTAGCACAGTGCTGCTGTGCTCACACCCCTTCAGGGGGGTCTCAGGCCTGAGGTTTGCATCTTTCACTTTTTGTTGCCACCTGTTTATCAGAGGAAAGATGAGAGTGGCAGGCTATAAGATGCCATTATTGGAGCTATGCCAGGTTCAGGGTCCAGTTCTCATCTTTTCCTTTTTTTTTCCCCAATGTTTCCAGAATCTGAAGGCCACGTATGCTCTGAATGGTTTCAGTCTCAGGTCTCGGTAACCAGGTATGGACAATACCACTTGTGCTAACTGGTAGTCTTGCCAGCCGCAGGAGACATGGAAAAGCATTTTTTATGATACACGTTAAGCTTTAATTTATATTTGCTGTTTAGTGAAATTAACATCTTTGGTGTTGATGGTTTTTACTGACTTCAGTGAGGAGGGGGAGAAATGAGTAGCGTCAGGGTAGTTTTTAGTAATTTCTCTCAAAGGGAGAGACTTTCACAGTACTGCCTGCCTCCCTGTAAGCTCATCAGGAACAGAAAATCACCCTTTCCATGTTGTTCATGTGCCCAGTCTCGCAGGTGAAGGGTGGCCTGCCCACATGGGACACCCAGCAGGCTGCCCACTGTGGCTTTGCTGCTCTCATGGCAAGGTCAGCAGAAATACATCCACGACTGAACAGATCAATAGGCTTGTTACTGTAATGCAAACTCAACTTATGGACGAGCCCACTAGGAACCAGTTAAAAGCTTTTTTCCTCTGAAGCCACATTCTTCTGCTGGTTGTGGTATGTTGGACAGAGGCTGCGTTCCCTCACACTGGAATTTCCTGTATTAGCACTGCACAGGAGTGGATTTATTTTGTAGTCCTTGAGATTTCTGAGCTTCATGGATTTCACAGCCTTCATGCGCTATGAAACAAAGATCTAGTTTCTACTGAGGCATTGCAGAAAGGATGAGCATCTGCTGACTTGTTGGTCTTCCAAAGATTGACGTCCTCCAGGACCAGAGGTGACCCAAGCTGGGATTATCTCACTGAAGACTGAGGTATTAGTGACACGGCTCTCATATAGCTCACATACGCTTTTTGCACTGATTTTTTGAGCTAAAAGAAATGTTTCCTTGTTTGTTGTCAATCTGCACTGTAACGTACTGCTGTGGGAGCTCACGTTGCTTCTGTTGTAGCAGGAATATGGTGGTTACTACCTGTAAAATGCTAAACTAGGCCAGGGCACAGGCATCCTGCTTCAACGCTTCCCACCCTAAACAAGTCTGTCATCCTCTGGGCTTGTGGGCTCAGTACTGTCAAGGCAATGTTACAGGTTCATTTTGTGTTGCGGGCTTTTTAGAGGGGCCTGTGGACTCTTCCTCTTCTCTCAGACTCACCTGACTCCAGCCCAGCTGTGGTTTTCCCACTTCTTAACTTAATCAAAATTGCATTTCAGATATCTGACCCCCAAATTTACAGCTTCATTGAAATGGAGACAGGTTATGTAAGACCTTCTGCATAGAAATGTGTAATATATTATACTATATTGAGTTTTGTGGAAGAGTGGAAAATATCTGCTTGGTTTTGGAAATACATTATAGAGTTATTTAGATGCCAAGTTTTTCATTGTTCTGCTAATGTCTTCCTGATCTGCAAGTTTTTAAAAGTAAATCATTAGACTGTTGTAAATTTTGAAATGATATATCTAAGAAATTTTGCACTGTGGTGTTGAGTTGGGTCTCAGACCTTTGCAGGAAATGAAGTGGCAGCTGTGATTCTGTGGAACAGGTTTCCCAAAATTGCTGCGGCCCATCTCTTCACTCCCCCTCCTTTATGCACTTCCCCACCTTAAACTGCTCTTATTGAGCCAGTTTGCCAGGGACTCTGAGGGACTGGTGAAATGGACCGAAATGCTCAGTTTTCACAATATTTGTACTTTATGAATTAGGGTATTTGTAGTTTATTATTCTATTGGTTTAGGATTTTTTTTAATCTAGCTAAGGATACTTTGCACCTTAATTGCATGCTAATTAACATTTTGCTTTGTGGAGGATTAATATTATATAAACTGTAGCCCTGCCCCAGCTACCTCTCTCCTATACCTGCAGCCCAGAAAACTCTTTTCTTTTTTTCCAAGGTGACTGTTGTGCTTCCCAGCAGGCCAACAGGAATTTTCAGACTTGTCACAGAGCTCCACAAATAACCAGTCAAACCTCCCCCACCCAACCCTTCCTGACAGGGTCTTTCTTTTATAACCTTACATTCTTTTTTATTAAATTTGCCTCAGTAATCGATATGTCCCAAACCTGTGGAGTGTCTTAGGTGGGAAATTTCATCAGCTCCCCCTTAGAAGAACACTGCCGTTGTGTCCGTGCTGCAGCTCCTGCTTGCCTGTGCAAGAGGATGTCAGAGCACTGGCTGATCCCATCTCTCCCAAGCACTAATTTCATTTGCAAAACGTTGTGGTTTCTTCTAAAGTGTGCGAACTTTCCTTACTCTGTGTTCTTGAAACATGAACTAGTGCTCTGTTTTCATCTGTACAGCCTCGGTATGTAGCCTGCCTTTGCACACAAGCCTTCAAAGCTGTGTGGCAAGGTTGGTATGAAAACAAATCACTATTAAAGCAATGAACTTAAATTTTCTGTGAGTCCCACTGATAAATTTGCAGTGGTGCTTGCCAGTTACACCCTTATTGGTGCTCAGCTAATGGCCAAGCCACCGCACTGGGGTGGACATGTCTCGAAGCACTAACATGATCACCAAAAATTAACTGAAGGTGAAGAAGAGCAGTAGGAAACAGCTGAACCACGCCATACCCTTCCCTCAGATACAGAGTCAGGCCATGTACCGTGTGCTCAGGCAGAGTACTGGTGAGGTCCTGCTGTGTACATACGAACAGAACCATGGTGAAGTTTCTAATTTTCATTGAATTCTTAGTTTTTCCTCTCCAAACTGCGTTCTTACCATTTATATTTGAAACCATCCGACCTTTAAATCCAGAGTTAGCATTGCTCCACACAGTATCCAGGCCGAGCTCCAGTTTGAACTACCTGTTTAAAATTCCCCTTGTTTTATAATTTCAGCTGAATAGTTTTAATCACTTCTTCTTGTGAGCTATGGTGCTGCACATTGCTGAGATGCTTCAGTCTAGAGGTAGCTGCACTTCAGTGCCAAGGGAAATAATAACTGGATGGCTGGAAAGTGTCTGGGATTGATGTGGTTTAAAGGTGCTGTTCATGCAAGCTATTATCAAGGAAGGAGTTAGGGAAGAGATTCACTCTTAAAATTCAGGTGCTCTCGTGCTTTCTCTGACAGATGTGTTCCAACAGTGTTTTGAATTCTGTTTAAAATTTGAAAGAGCTAAACCTTCAGGCTCTTCTCTTCCTTTCTTAAATTCATTTCCCTGTTTAGATGAAAAAGAAACATTTTGCAACTTACTTTAAACTTTCTTCAAAAGAACTGCTGGAGAAGGAACATTCATGTGAAGCACATAAGCTGTAAACGAATGTTAAGCACAGGAGACGGAGTGATTTTAAATGCACTAATGGACAGACATTAGACTGTAGGAATTTACGTAAGAGAAAACCTCAGATGTGGAGGGACTACCAGGTGGGGATAAAATCCCAATGAATGAGCCAAATGATAGAAAAGTGTTACCAGAGTAAAGAGCTGTACATGCGAAATAAATACAGAAATGGGGAAACAGCACTGGCAAAGATAATGAAAGATAGAGAACATTTCAGTTAAGTAACTGATGCAGGAGCATGTACACACAGCCCGTACCGAAAATGCAAGCTCTTAGGATGGATCTCTCTCTCTTTTTCTCTCTTCCCTCCCCTCATTTTGGCATTTTTTCCCCTGGTAATGATGGTAGCTTAACAGAGTTAACAGCATTAATGGGCAAAACTCTTTCCATCTAAATGGCCAACAGACTTTTCTGCAGTGCTCTGTCAGATGCTTTCAGGTGTGTACTGGCCTCCAAATTTCCGACAAACTGTTTTCCTCAGATAATTTTTGATTAATTTTGTTAGGCCTCCTGGCTGGTGGTTACTTTCTCTGGCTGTGTGGAAGTAGCAAAGCGAGTGGGTTGAGGTTTGCATGATTTGTGAATATGAAGGGGAAAAAAAGAGCAGTCTAAAAAAAAAAATACCCCACAGGAAAGAAATAATGGGCAATATGTTTCCTTTTGAACTTTTTCAAATCAACCTCTGGAAAAGGTGTCATAAAGCCCCCAGAAATGAGTAACAGCACAGGGACAAAGAAAACTCTGTTACAGATGTCCCTGCAAGTCTATGAGCAAATTGTTTTTTTCTAAATAACTCCAGAACATTACATGGCCTTAACAAGTTTCCCAGGACAGGAACTCCTAGTTTATTACTTGCTCACATTGTCATCAGAAATTAATTTTGTCCCTGAAAGACAAATTGGCTGGTAGCTTATGAAGTTAAATGGAAAGAACAAGTGAGCATCTGTTTCTTCTGCATTTTGTCTCCTTGGTGTCTTACATATAAATGAATCAGAGTGTTCAAACTTAAATTAAGATCTTTGGCTAGATAAACAGTTAAAACTGGTTCCCATAGCTACCTCTCACACATAGCTGTGATTGCATTATAATCCCCTAGTAATCAGGTCTAAATGAAAGAAAGATGATAAGGGTGCTATTTTCAGTTTTCAGTACTGATTTTTATTAGCTCTCAATCAGATCAGGACTGCTTTGCCTTTCATCACATTGTGGCAGTGTTTGTAGAATCATTAGAGTAATAAAGTGTAAATCTTACCGAGGTGCATTTTTCTTGAGGTGTTTTATATAACGAAAACTCTGAAGATTACATTGGCGGGTACAGGAAAGATTTGTTTCTGCAACTAAAGTGAGGATGTAATGTATGCTATATTCATTTATTCTTTACCCAAGCGAATACCTAATGAATTACCTTGCCGAGGTAAAACAAAAAATAAAAATATCCAAAGAATCAGCCTGTCTGAACATGGTCCTAATATACTGTATATTGCAAGTACCGAGTTTAGTCGTTTTTTTAATTTGCCTTATTATCTTGTATCATATCTCTCCCTGTGCATTACCATGCACAAATGAATTACAGGCAAAACCACAAGCACTGCTATTACCAGCCTGCTGTTTTTAGTAAACTAGTGCAGCCCAATAAAACATCATGTTGCAGCAATATATAAGTATTTATTGTAGAGTAAATTTCAGCTAAAC
The DNA here is from genome assembly GCF_000687185.1 of Egretta garzetta. Lineage (NCBI taxonomy): Eukaryota > Metazoa > Chordata > Aves > Pelecaniformes > Ardeidae > Egretta > Egretta garzetta. Next base: position 840,579 of record NW_009259047.1, on the reverse strand, counting down.
AAAAGCACACAGGGAGGCCTGATCCTGCTCATAGGAGAAGCAGTGGCAAAGCTCGAGTTTGGCTCATATACCATTTGGGTCTCACCTGCACCCTTGATTTGCAGTATCCTTTGAGGTAAATTTTACTTAATAGCTTTAATTCTAAAAGGTTCCTGACTGCCAAATTTAGAGGAGACTTGGCCCAACCCTCAGAGGTGTTCCTGGGTGTTTCTGCAGGCAGAGCTACCCTTTAGCACAGAAATTGCCTTGTGTAGTGTTGCAGGATTGTTCGCAGAGTTTGCAGGTGTGCCCCACATTTGCAATTAACTCCCAGTTTAATACTGGTGTGATTTTACTTTCCCATAGACTTTTTTTTTTTTTAATATCTGGTGAAAGTTACAATATATCATACTATAGCATAGCTATTAAAATGCTTCCTCATTTTAAATATTTGAATTTTATGTATTCTATATTTAAATGAGGAGTAAAGTGTCTCAGTAATTCAGTGTTAGATATTTACAGTCATCCACGCAACTGCAGGAGTGTTAGCTAGCAACAGAAATCAGTCAAAAGGTTGAAAAAGAAAAAGCAAACAAACAACTTCCTGGATTTCTGTTTGATTTTAATGCACTTGATGTAGGAACTATGCCTGCTATTAACATTAACAAGTTATACTTACTTTCTGTTCTATAAAAGATGAATCTCTTCAGCCATCAAATAGTGGTGGTTGCATAGTTAGCAAAGTCGAAGATACCGTCTGATGTTAGGACATGGCATACTTTAGGATGGGGACCATTTAATGTATACAAATTTATACCTGAGATAATTAGAGATTGGCATTCACATCAGGCAAAAAAAGAATAAATCAGTTCATATGATGTTATAGATAAGGAAACAAAATTTATGTTTCAAATTTTAATCTATTAAGACTTCTAAGATGCAGAGAGGTTCTCGGTCTTAAAATGATTAATTTGCTACTAATATTTTAAACTACAAAAAGCTCAAATTCATATGCTGTTTCAAGGCAAATAGGCAAAGAGTATTTTGGTCAGAAAGGTTTTGTGTGTGTTTGTATGTTGACACACAAATGTAATATGTCTGGAAGATGTTGCTATGTCTAATGACACAAAAGAGAGTAAATTGTAGAGCCTGATTATCAACAGATAACAAGACATACTGTATATAAATAAATGCTCAGCATCAAAACCCATTATTGGATTAGCTATATAATCATGTTTCAGGCTGTAAGTCTGTGCTGACAAATGAACACTTTTCATTTGGCTCAAGGTCCTCATCAGCAACGGAACTAATTTTACATTCTCACCCATTAAGTGAATAAGATGTGGAAAAAGCTGTCTGCTTTTTGAAGTGTAAATTTGCTGCTACAGGCTGTGCAGACCAAAGCTCTTTTGAAGCAGTGAAATGAGATCATCTCTAGGGACATGTGAACCTGACAAAGTTTAGGTCATTTCTGTGGAAGGTATGGCGGGGGGGGGAGCCATTTGGATATGGTTTCAGTAGTGACTTATATGGGGCAATCTGGAAGATGCTGAACTTTACAAGCTTTTTGTTCAAATTTGTGAGAGAACTTGAACTGGAAGCACAGACGCGAGCTTTCAGCCCTCAGAAAGAAACCTCCATAAACATCTGAACTGGGTACTTGGCCAGCACAGTTTGGGAGTGCTAAGCAGGCTGCGTGCTGAGCCTCTCCTGCTCAGCAGAATTTAAACAAGTCAGTTTTAGGGGCTGGATACTTCCCCTGCTTTCCTCTCCGTACACATACACACACACACACACACACAAATGGAGATCCAGGAATTAACTTGGACCTCTTTCTGGAAAAGGAGCCGGAGGTGGAGAAACTGGACAATCACATCCCACTTTCCACCCCTGGGGAGTCCCCCGGGAGAGAGGAAAATCACAGGGCTGTACCTCACCTGGCTGCCAGCCCCATAAATTGCAGCATGGCACCAGCTTTTGCTCAGCCTCTGGAAGCCCCTGGCTACAGGGGAGCACGTCCTGCTGGTGCCTGTGGGAGAGAGGGACTGTGAACAAGGAGGGCAGCATGGGCAGAAGGGGAAGGGGAGAGGACTCCTCAGAGGGCTCGGTAAGGACCCTCTTGGTAGGGGGCAGGATCCCCTAGTGTAAGGGGCAGCATCTCAACAAGCTCTCGGCCTTCCATGCTAGGGAGCAATGTGGTGATGCACCACAGTTCAAGCAAGGGTAACGAAGATGTTGCTGACACCAGCTTAGAAGAAAAAGAGTCTCATGAAAATCATTTAACTTTTTTAGATTTCCAGACACGCAAAGCAGTGTTTAACCACTGTTTAGGATCATGAAAAAAATATCCCCAGGCTGTGTTGCGCGTCTAACCACAATGCTTTTCATTTGCAAACCAACTGAAAATTAAGATAGGCTTTGATTGTTCATTTGTTAATTTGGTTTCACCCCCTTCTCTTTGTTTGCTCTCTGGAACATGCTTGTACAGCTTAGGCTTTCAGCCTTCCTTAGAAAATGTGCAGTTGATTCATCCACCACTTCCTGATGTCTTGTAGCCCAACAGTGGTCCATGGACCACAAGCTAAGAAACACTGTAAGAATCCTGTATAGTTCTGTGTGGGTCTAATGAAATTAAAGAAAATTGCAGGAAGCCCAGGTTGGCATCTTTGCATGAGAATATACATTCTTGATATGCCCCTGTGTAAACGGGGCTGCTTAAATCTTAGTTCAAGCACCGTGAGCATATGGTTTTGAAATTGTTTTTCTAAGAGTAATGGCTATCAAAGAGTAAAGATGTTTGTCAGGCACTTGTATAAAGCAACAACAGGTTTTTTAAAAATATCCCCTAGGCAAACAATTGCATTGCTTTCTCCCACAGCATTTTTAACCAGATGTATTAATATTGCGTAGAAACATCTGACTGGCAGAACTGAACAGAAACCTAGGTGGGTAACCTCTGTGGAGTCTTCACCTAAAAAATAATCTGAAATAAAGGCAGTGGAAAGAGAGATTTTGCACTCCCTTCCCTGAGCTCAGCTTTCCAACTTTGCTGCTGATGATGTTGTGACCACTAGCAGGCTTAGTCATCTACTTGCCCGAGCACATGGATGGGGTTTTTGGCCTTTGGAGCAGCCCCTCTGCAGTCACCATTGATTATTCAGGACCTCCTCTTCACTTTCCTCGTCAAAATAAATCTGTTAATAATACTTCTCCACCTCACTGGCATGTTATGAAAGTTAATGAGTTGATATCTGCAAAAAGACTTTGAATGTATAAAAACGGTGTGGAAGTTCTAAGCGCTGTGTTGTGAAGGTCTCCCTCTCCCCAGCTTAAGGCAGAATGAGTTCAAGTTAGCCAAAGGGGATAAGAGAAACAAGAGAGTCTTTATGAGTGTATCAGGGGAAAAGGAAATACTGGAGAGAAAATAGACCCATTAGCAAATAAGGAAGGAGATGAAGTTAATTATGATTTTAAAATGGATGTGCAATAGAACTGCTTTTTTTAAAAGAAAAAAATCAGTCTTTAACAAAAATAATAAGGACTGACAATTAGGAAGAAACTAAAGCCTTGTGAAAACAGGTGTTTGATTAAAAACCGAGGGGGCGAAAACTTGTAAAGCATGAATATATGTAAATGAGCAAGTCTAGATGAAACTCGTCTTAAGAGCAATGCAAAACTAATGCATTTTTCCAAATATTTACAAGTAGTTTGGAAAAACCATGGCAGATGGGGGGAAAAGTCATATCGGAAAAGAAAAAGCAACAACAGCCACAAAAGAGCTAATGATGTTTGGAAAAATGATGCTAGTGGTTATTGGCCAGTAAGTTTTCATTTGTACTAAAAGTGAGAAGCACAACTGGAGTGAGCAGGCAAGCGTCACGTCTGTTGGGTTATGAAGCCATGCTACACAAATGAGGTTTTGTTATAGAGTTACAAAATACAGCCATGAGAAACCCAATATGTGTTGGGCCAGATCCAGAGTCACTGGCTCTGCCTCTTTACACCAGCAGGTCTATTTGTAACATCTGAACTTGAGTAAATCATTTGACAAAAATACCTTGCAAACTTGTGTCTGAGAAAAGAAATCCAAATTGGCTTTGATAGGAAGGGTGTAATTTGGGCTGGAAATGGCAGTATGAGGCCACATAGAAAGTGATCTGAAGAGAAAAATTAAAATAGAGTCTGGTTGTAAATATGTTATGATTATTTCAGCATAAAGGATGATTAAGACATAATTATAAAAAGAAAAACAAGTTACTGTGTGAGCAGCAGAAGTAGGGCACCCTGGTTCCCAGTGTGTTCAGATGCTGTGGTTGGATTCTCTGGTGTCCTACAGGTTTCCTCTGTGACAGCCCCTCCGAGGGGGGGGTGGGCTGGCACCTCGATGGAGGCATTGGTAGGGGTGCACTTTGTGATTCCTGCGGTAGCCCTGTGTGAGACCCACACAACCTCCAAATGCAACTGGGGTCAAAATGGCATACCTTTCCAAAAGTCCTGAGAGGGGACTCGGAGAGGGTAATCGCATTTCCCACATCCATTGGGAACTCTGATTTTAAAATCTTGCGAAAGGGTAAATTCAGAATGAAAATTGGAATGTTCGCAAAGGAACAAAATGCTCTGAATTTTGAGACTCTGTCCCTCTCAGCTCTCTTGTTTCCAAAACACTGTGTCTACATGGATGAACTGCATACAGATAACAGCTGTAATGGTCTTATGTTCATACCTACTTCTTAGCTACTGTTTTAGAAGCTCCCTCTTGCCAAAAGGACAAAGTATTTTTCCAAGGAGCTATTTGTTCTCTTTTAGTGTAAAGGATTAAGGAAATGGGGAGTTTCTAAACAGATTGTTTTGAGAGATATTATTTTTTAACACCACTGTTCTGAGTCTGTCTGTTGAACATGTACTCCCAGCTATGATCAATAAAACTGCTTCTTGCAGAGAATGATGTATACAGAACTTCAGACGGGTTAAATTTGCCTATCGTAGGGAGGGGATCAAAGCCAACTTGTAGTTTATGATATTCAACCTTCAATACAAAGCTAGGTCTGCAGAACCTGCTGAATATCAAGGCTATGTCTCTGTTGCTGTCCTGGGAACTGAAGGGAGGACAACAGCACTATTTCTTGTCTGTAATCACGAACTATCACTGAGTTACATGGGGCACCCAGTAGCTTCTTATATGAGGACAGAAGGATGCAACTCTTTGTAAGGGCACAGGAAGAACGTTACGGTGCTTCCTTTTCATGTCCAATTACTATTCTTTTCTACTCATTAAAACCAGAATTTTTAAGAGCTTCTAACCCTATTAGATTTCACATGTTTTTTTAAAAAAAGTGTCCTACGTGGTTTCACACCAGTAGAGAGGTCACAGCACACATGGACTGAGAAGCAGAAATCCCCTTAAACAGCAGGAACCGTGTAAGTAACACCTCGAATATGGTTTTGAGAAAAGTGACTTAGCAGTTTTCATAGGTGTAAAGCTGGCTCACAGATGCATGGAAATCTATGTAGAAATACACTGCCCTGTTTACCATCAGGATTACAAAGCCCAGAATGGAAAATGTAGAGGGAATGGTATGAAAATGCAGCTGGCATATGTCTTGTAAGAGCAGCAAGACTCAGAGAGCCCAGCTCCCACCTGTAATCACTCCTCTTCCCATGGCTCCAACACAAAGTTATGTTTGGAGTGGAATCTTAATGGTGGGGAGGATTAGTGCACCTACAGAGCCCTCCTCCTCCTCCTCTCCTCCCTCGGGTCACATAGCTGGGGAGCACCCATGCACCTTTGCCTGCTGCCAGGGTAGTGTTGACCGTGAGGATGTGATTTGCACACCCCAATTCCTTCTGCATTCCTTAGGGTCCTGGTTCCCCTCTTCCCCCAGTTTCCCTTTCAGATTCACTTAGCTCTTAATAGTGCAACGCAGTATATTGTGCATTCGCTGGGAGCCTAAAAAAGCAAGACAGATTTTATCATTTCGGCTGTAGATATCTAATGCCCATTATGGGCTGACTAAATTTAGTAGAGTGGCAATTCACCAGACTACTAAATTTAGTTAGGCCATCCGGTCATATCATTTTACTTAGCTTAATATTGGATATCATAAGATAGGGCCTATCAAACAGTATGGCTCCAGCTTCCCTAGCTGCAGATTATATTATCATTATAGCTTTTCAAAACATTCATGCTGACTTTTTTAAAACCTTGACATTTTTTAGTTTGTATATTTTGTTACAAGTTTGTAAAGATGGTCAAAATTCATTTGGTTTTCACCAAAAAGATCATTGTTAAAAAAAAAGAAGATGCTGCTGTTTCCATTTTAAGCAAAACCTTTGACTTTCCCTGTTAAACTTTAACTGCAATTAGAATAAGATTAATTGTATCATCAAAGCTAGGTAGACAAGGTGGAGTCCAATTTGGAGAGAAATTTTGCACAAGGTTTTTCATTATCTTTGTGCATTTCTAGTTGCCATTGAATCTCATCTTTGTTCCAGACAGAAAAAAAGCTTTACGAGAATCCAGACAACCTGGACTGTGACAGCCGGAAGGAGTTCTCAGTGCTGTAAATTCCAACTTGTCTTCTGCAGAGTAAGCGGGAAAGAGATCTTGGTAAGGATCCCATGCACAACAGCTGGAGTTATGGCGATGGGATCAAATATGACTAACAGAATGGCATGTACAAACTCATCAGCCCTGCTATAATTCTTCCTTAGTATATGGAAAGAAAATTGCGGTAGCAATATTCTGGGAGTCTGTAGACTTAATCTTTTTCAGTAGGCCTTGAAAGGGAGCCAGTGTCTCTCCATCCCGAGTCAATCATTCCCTATCCAAGTAAACTGAACTGAGATCATCTAGATGCTGGTCTTCGTTTCTAATGAGCTTTCACAGTAAAACAGGAAATAATAATCTTGAAAGGGGAAAAAAATGGTCAAAAATCAGCCAGAGAACATTTAAAGATTTGTTCTGAACAAGCAGGGCTAAGAAAAAGGCCTGAGAAAAGTGTGTCCTGGGATCACTCACAGTTAAAGCACTGATTAATTAAGCAGAGGGTCATTCTTCAGAAAGACTCAAGGGCAGTTTTGGCCCTGGGGCTGTAATTTGGACACTTCTGGAGTTCTAGATACACTGAGCTATTCTGTGCCGGGCCTGTGAATATGTGCATTCTTCTGGCTGAACAATGGCATCTTTATTCAAATGGGAGCGACTAAGTAAGTGGCTGTCTCCTAATATGGGTGGTATTTCTTCCTGCTCTGCCTCAATCTCTGCTGCTTTCCCGTTGCCTTATCAGTGCTTTGTAGCACAACTTACAAAATGAAATCTATTCATAATGCTAAAAACCTCCCCCTCTTATAGACACAGGAAAAAAAGCCCCAACCGCTTACATATCCTCCAATTCTATAGCAGGGTGTTTACTTTTTTAAATGCAATTCTGCTTATCTGACGCTGGTTTGGAAATTAATAAAATGGTGCCTGGCTTTTATTGTTTTGACTATGGGAAGGAAATTAATCCACAACTATTACAAGTGTTTGATCCAAACGAGCAGAGATAAAACTACGGTTTCAAGAAACATCGTTCCCTGTTTGTCAGGTGTCCTAGTGCACCTGACGTCTGATTTATTCCTCCCATGTTTAGCAGCAACACTGTCCAGGTAGATGATGCCCATTCATCTTGCTTTGTGTAGGTATTTCTTCAGGGTGGCTTTATTTATTATGCCTTAACTACTGTTTCTTCTTACTCACTAGGTTTAGCCCTGCCAGAGGTTAGAAAAGAAGTTGTTTGTCTGAAGAGACAAGGGTGTGGTGAAAATACTCCGTGCCAGCCAAGTGAACCAAAACACTATCTGAATTACACAGCAGGATGGAAAATAAAATTTAACTGACAGAAGATCTGGACCCCACCTGCTCTGAGAGACAGAGAGGGAAGGAGTCCCAGGAACTGGCCACATACAACTCCCTGGAGGTAGGTCTGGAGAGGGGGGCTGTGCCCCCCAAAATCCTCTCAGCAGCTCATAGCAGCGGAGCAGGATTTATAGCACTACTGCATGGGGAAAGCTAATGTCAATGTTTATGCAATAGCGCTTGGTATTGTTAATAGTTAACTCTGTGAGAGCAGGCTTGCTGTGAAACTGGACTGCAGAAATCTGCGACTTCGCTTATCAAGGGGACTGGGCTGTGGCACCATGCAGACACCAGACCTGTCCCAAAGCCCTCTGCAGCTAACATGGCTGCCGGAGTCGCGGGGGTTGGTGTGGTGGGGCAGACACGTTGCTTGTTTCCACCAAAGCCAAAGCCCAAGCCCAGGCACCTTCCAGCTGCATGTGCCTCCACAAATAGCACTTCCTGCAATACTTCTGAACATCCTACATCTGTATAACCACCAACAGACACTGTACAGAGTGCTGATTTGGCATTTTGTGCAATTGCAATGTAATATAAAATAGACCTTCCTTAGAGTGGAAACTGGCTTCCTCTTCCCCTGTGAGAGCCCAGCCACAAGTGCAGGCAGCCACTGTCCTGCTTCCCAGTGACTTTCGCTCCTCTCCACCACTCCATGAGCACCAGACAGACCAGCACCCCTGCTGGAGCTGCCCCCATCCCAGCACCCAGCACAGCCATCCCATGAGCAACAGACAGACCAGCATCCCTGCTGGAGGTGCCCCCATCTCAGCACAGCCTGGCAGCTGTGGCCCTTAGTGGAGGTGTGAGTTTTCACAAACCATGTGGCTATCATCTAAACCTCAGCTGAAACACCTGGCAGCCTTTGGGATGGGGACAAAATGGGACGAAAAAATGACTGTTGTTATTCCGAGATGCTGGCCATCAGGTTCCTCTGACCTGCTAAGCAGTGTGGACCGCAGGAGAGGGCACCGAGTGGATCTGCCTCCCTATGTCTGCATGGGGAAGGAAGCCATGAGCGGAGCCCTGAAGGAGTCCAGAGAACAGAAGTTTTGCATTAGCGATGAGCCATAGTTAGTTACTTGTATTTAAACAATACCGGGCTCCGGGGAAATTCAGATGCAGACCTGAAATACATGGCTTGGCAAAAGACTGTTGTTACTGTCACATGTCTGACCTCTTGAAAATAACATTAATTCAAAAGTTAAACGTGTTCAGCTGACAGTGATGGAGTATTTGTGTTAAGGAGGAGATTTTTCAAAGGCACAAAATCAGCTTAGCGGTGTGTTACGATTGCCTCACTGACGTCCTACAGAAGGCCAGAGTGCAGCAGGTTTTGAGGGGCTTTCAGCTGCAGTGAGGCTCTCGCCGCACTGAAGGGGGGTTGTTGTGAGCCCCCCACCTAAAATGGCCACATTTCCAGAGGGGGTTCTGAAGATTCATGATCTTTCTGGACACTTTAAATACGATTACTTAGGAAATTATTTCTCCTGGTTTAGTTTCCAAGTAGGAAGTTAGACCTGGCAACCACAGACATAGATCTTGTGACTGGCTTTGATGTGAGAAATCAACATTGCCATAATTCTGGAGATATCCCTTTCTTTCCTGAACTACATTGGCAGCTCATGATACCAGCATGTCGAAGTGACATTCGCTCCATATTACACAGAGCATATAAAAGCTTGTGTTTACATTTTGTCTCCTTTGCCCTTTTCAATTTTGCTTTATTTCTTTATAGTTTTATAATTTAGGCAGTACATATTTGGGGATGTTTTTTCCATGCCTTGTCTAGCGTTATAGCTTGTTCTGGCTGAGGCATCCTTACATCATTTGATTTTACAAGAAATACAGGCTAGCACATATGTATGTGATTGTTCCACAGTGAATCAATCTGTCTGGAGCACTGGGGGAAGATATACATTAATTCTTTCTTTCATCCTATTTACAAACTAAACCGCTAGATCTAGAGATGATCCAAAATATTAGGAGCTGCAACAGTAAGGCTTGCACTAGTTAGCAGGAAGCATAGAAGTATGGTAGAGCCTGAGAAACGCTCATCAGAGTAATATTTTCATCAGAAACAGAATGTATTGTAACCAGGGGAGATAAGCATGAGTAGGCAAAACCGACTATGCTTAGAGCCAACATGCAGCAGCAGCTACGAATCACACATTGCTGAGTGAAATCTGAAAAATCAAAGCCTGATTCTTCTGCCAGGAAGAGCCTCTCCCTGCTCTGAGCAGGCATGGAGCCAGGGGCAGGTAGCGGGGGCTGCTAAAGCATGCCAAAATGCATCAGCACCGAAAGCACGGCACAGCCTGTGACAGTGGCTAGGAGGAGAGGCTGAGCCGTGCCCCACCGCCGGAGCCACGCCACGCTGTCCGTATGCTGGTGGCAAGTGGCCCTCTGATACCGGAGCATTGAGGGAAGCGGCACAAAGCCAGGTGGATTTGAGAGCAGGGACCCATCGTGGAGGAGCTGGTTAGCCTTTGCCTCACAAAGAAATCTTGGAGGACTTTGGTGTTTCCAAGTAGGAAAGCAGCAGAGAAAGTCGCCCAAAATTGATGCTGAGGTAGAGTAGCAAACCTTATTTAATAGAGAGTGCATTGCAGTGGTATCAGCAACGTGGAGTCAGTGCTGCAAGTGCCGCATACTAGGACTTATTTAAAGAGGCTATTGTAAAAGTCTTTGAGCCAGTTAATTACCAGTTTTTGTTATGTCAGGAACTCCTTGAGTTAAAGCAGAAAGAAACTATTCATGAATATGTTCCAGTTCTGTAGTTTAATGGGACAAATTTAAAAAAAAAAAAAAAAGAAAGAAAGAAAGAGAGAGAAACTGATAAAATGATTTCGTTCATGGAAGGATTGAAAACCCTCACAAAAAAAGCTGAAATTACATATTGTGCCCCATCTACTCTTGCATAAGCCATTGAAATTGCTGGAGACTTAATTGGACTAATCGTCCATTGCAGTTATGCATGAGCCTTAGGGAGCGCACAGGGTGCATACGGGCCAAAGCACCAGCCTATGAAAGAGAGAGAAATTATCCAATAGCATTTTAAAAAAAGGAGATGTCCAGGTATGAAAAGCCAAGAGGCTTGGCTTGCATTTAAAAAGTATTAAGGGCAAGTGAGGAATTTCATTTAATTTATTCACCAAGTGGACTTGAAGAGGTGTGAAAAAAGGACAGAAGTGACTTTTAGGCAAGAGAAAACTTTCAATGGAAAACAAAAATCTGTAGAGGACATTAATGTAGACTCATTCCCTACCTGCTTACATCAGTTTTTTTCCTCTGCACCTCCTTGTTTGCTGTGAAGTTACTGATGGACCATGGCTATTGCAAGCAGATTCAGCCCTAGAAATTCCATCTGATCAGAATAAAAATCATATTGCACATTGCATATTGAATCGAACCGCAGATGTTGGAGTAAATGGCAGTTTAGAGCCTGCCTCATACTATCAGTATTCTTCAGACATTTACTTTGCTGCCTTCCACTGTTCAGAATGCCCTGAAAATCACCAACACATTTACTGAATTGAGGTTTAAAAGCAACTCAGAAACAGAAACAAATCACAGTTCTTAGCTCTGAAGGTTAGAATACTGTTGCTGAGGGGGTGCTTCCTCTGTGTGTCTGAGTAACTCCAAAATGACCCGTCGTGTATACATGTGTCCTAGTTTCTTTTTTACAAAGAGAGTTTGTTAGGAATTAAACCTAACTCTTGGGAGAAAAAACGAGTCCAGCATACCAGACTACCTATCTTCCTAATTCTTACCATGCCACAGACTGAAATCCAGACCCGCTCATATATTATGAAGCATCCTGGAGAAAGCTTTTATGATTTTGTGCCTATAAACACAATAATCTCTCGGGCTATAGAGACAGTGCAGTCTATTGAACGCAGTCTGGTAGATCTTTTCCCTTTGTGTTATTTGCATCTTCTCGTCCCTGGTAAACTTCTCTGTGCTTGGCTTTTCAGCAGTCCCCCGAGGTCCTACACCAAACACCTTAGGTGACGAGAGAACTGTAATGTAGGGCTGACCTGTAGAGGTGGTCAGCCTTGCAATGGTGCCCCTCTTCCCAAGGCTGGTTTCCCATTTGGCACGCTGGTTCCCACTCCTCCCTGCTCCTGCTCCTCTTCCCTGCCTGAGGGCTTTGCTCCAGGTGTGAGAGCCCTTCTGCTGCGTGCTGAACTCCCGGAGTTCCAGACGTGAGGCTTTTGCTGCGTTGTTCTTTAGAGTGCTAGCTTGGCCTTACTAATGTATTTTCAAGGGTTGGGATTAGCAGAGCTTGTAAGAACATATCAGACCTGTCAGGTTTACAAGTCCACTCGCCACCTCCAGCCTCTTACATATATTTTTAAATAGCTAATTAGGAGATAATGCCAGTGGAACCAAATACTGTCACAAGATAATGATCTCGCATTGCTATAGAAATGGTAAGTGGAAATGTTTATTTTCAAAGGGGAGAAACACCGATCATGTGCCTAATCCTATAATTCTTAAACAAGTAAAATTCCTGTAGATTTCAGTAGAGCCCGAGGTGACAACATCCTATTACTGTGGTAGTATTTCTGGATACCAAATGGCCGTAAGTGATGGAGTCATTTTCTCCAAATGATACTGGTGCAGTATTGGAACAGATGTTTCCCTTACCTTTATTAGCCTGTTGTAACTTCGAACTTGGAGGACAAATTTTGCATGTGCTTCATTGCACCAGCTTAGATGATTTTTTTTTTTTTAGATGTGCTTTAGGAAGCAGTGAGCTGTGGTTTGGATGAAGCTATGCTTATTTTTAAGTTACTGACAGTTTGTAATGGTGATACACAAGTCTGTGCTGCTACTGCAGGCTCCCTTTGGTACACTAAGGATCACCTCTGTTTAAATCAAAGATGGCCTTTCTTCTGTCCTGGAATTTTGGAAACAAGGGTTGTCTTAAATTCACCTTTCAGGAATAAACCACCTTATGTTTCCAGTGGGGTGAAGGAGTACACGCGGGCAACAGGTACAAGTTCATTAGCTGCTCTGGCGTAACTGCCCCTGTGCTGCTCTTCCCCAGGAATATATGTGAGACAATTTGGGGCAGTTTTACCTCTCGCTCAGACTCATCCTTGTGTTGTATTCCCACCAGTGCTGCTGGCGGGGGCTGCGCTGTGCAAATCCTGCTGGGGAACCTCTCGCTCTGCTACGAGGCAGCATTAATGGGATGGGTACGTTCGCCTTTACTGTCTCCCCCCAGGAAAGCCTTTCTAGTGCAGCTCAGGACTCAGTTCAGATGCAGGGTTCTCTTACAGACAGGTGAATATTGCAGTGGCAATTGGAGGCAGATGCAGTGCTGCTTTTGGAGAGAAGCCTGTCAAGGAGAGCGTGAAGGTTTATCCTAGTCAGAATTAACTTGCACAACTTAGTGCTTCATCATGGAGGGTGGTCATTGGTTTTTAGAAATTACTGTTGCTTTCACAATCATTCCATTAGATCATCTCTAACCTGCTCTAATTGTTCTGATTTTTATTTTTTACCTTGTTCGCCAGTTCATGTCTAAATACAAGAAGATGTTTATATTGCATACATTCAGCTTTAATTGGCCCTTAAAAGAAGGTGTTGATTAGAATCTTCTCAACATCAACAGCTCGCTCGCACAACATTCTCTAATTACTGTTTATTAATTTAGTTCAAGTGGCATAGTTGAAAGCGCAGCTCAGATGGGAGAAGTAAATTGTCACTGGTATTGAATATGTAAATTATGTGCCACGTAACTTTCCATGAAGAATGTTTAAAGTTAAATGCTATGCACATAAAGCCTTCCAGTTTCATCTAACCCAGCCATATGACAGCTTTGCAAAAAGTGTCATGAAAATTTACCAGCCCTGGCAAAAAGCTACTTGCCTATCCTTTACTTTTTTCTACTAACATAATCACGACGATAATAATAATTTATTTGCCAGTCAAAAAAAAAAAAAAAAAAATCATTCATGCTGGCTGGCTGGAGATTTGCAAGGCTGCCAATTGAATCTGAACTACGCATTGCTGTAGTATAGACATTCAGCAGCCTGGATTTGTTGCCCGAGTGCAGTAACCCTTCCTTCTCTTTAATTAGCTTATAAAGTCAGAATTTCTTAAACAAAGTACTCATTAAACATTGCCTTGTTACATTACTTTAAAATGCAATTAAAAGTTTTAAGAGTGCCGCAGAGTTTGTGTACCATTGTCAGTGTCCATGTCATTCACTATCAATTTCCACCCACTCACATAGATCAGAGGCCTGCCGTTAAATATAGATGGCACTTCATAGCTTTTGTGTATAGGCTAGGCATAAAACAATATACTGATGAGGACGACCTGACTGCATCTTTTACTTCAAGGAACAGGAGAGGAATGGAGGGGAGGATATTCTAGAGGAAGGAGGACCCAGGAGTCTTCATTGTCCTTCCACCTCTGCAGCTTCTCTGAGACCTTTTGCGTGGGAGTAGCTGCGTGTTGCTGGGGCGTGCACTGCCTCAAAGCCTTCCCAGACAACGCTACATGGGAATACCACGCAGTTACTGTATTATGCATCTGAAACAATGAGACCAGACATCGCATTAAAAAAAAGGAAAGAAAAATATCCAGCGCCTTAACGCTGCCTGGGCCTTCACCCAGTCCTCACACTCTCGCTGGCTGCTGTTATCATGAATGGCACTAATCAATTCCAGGAAATCTCTACACCGAGCATTATGTCACATGTGGTTACATCATTCTCTCTAACCTCTAGGGCTTCCTGTTGACATCTTTGGAGCTCTTCTACTACCAACTGGTATTAGAAGAAATGCCAAACGGTATTTTTAGCCATTTCTCTCTGCCAAAAGGAATCCAAATGTTTCCATTTTGCAGCTTTCACCTGCTGGATCTCATCTTTGCTCCTTAAAACAAGCAAACCTTTGTGGGTCTGCTCAGGGTCTCCCCAGGTGTTTGCATAAAGGATGGTGGGAGCGTGTGAGTGGTGTATTGAGACAGAAGGGGCTAATGCCTCTGCAGAATTTATTTATTCTTAATGTCTACCAGATTGCTAATCCAGCCTGTCAGTTGTGTAACTTCTGTTATAACTTCCACCCCAGGAGGCTGTTTCTCTTTTTCTTTCTGAATTCTTTCCTAGGAGATGCTGCTTCCCAGCATGGGCTTTGTTACGTTTCACCTCGTGGCTGATTTCCAAGCATCGTCCTGTGGGGCATTCCCCTCTCCCCTTGCAGGGCCATCCCCGCAGGTACGTAGGAGCCATTTCTCTCTTGGAAAAGACAC
This sequence comes from Egretta garzetta, assembly GCF_000687185.1. Classification (NCBI taxonomy): domain Eukaryota; kingdom Metazoa; phylum Chordata; class Aves; order Pelecaniformes; family Ardeidae; genus Egretta; species Egretta garzetta. Next base: position 825,434 of record NW_009259047.1, on the reverse strand, counting down.
TGATGCCCCATCAGCTGCTTCTTGCAACCCCCACTTTTCCAGCTGCTCAAAGTCTTTCCAGATCTAACTTGAAAGATTATTCCTTCTTGAAACCACTAAGTTTCTTGGTTCAAACCTTTTTTTATTGTTATTATTTGTCTGGTTTATACCTTCCTTTCATTCTAACGTTTTGATTTTTGTGGCTGTTTCTGTGTTTGTTCGCTGCTGCAGTAGATATCAACAACATGATTAAATTCCAGCTCTGACTGTTGCAACATAAGCGCTCTGCCTTCATTATCCGCGGTGCCTAAAACTATTTGATCTCTAATAAGTTCGCCTGCAAGTGTGCCTCATTTGCATGACGAGGCTAACTGGTGCAGCCTGGTTGCATATTGGTCTGTGATTTCAGTTTCTCTTCGATCAGATGTATCAAACAGAAGGAACTATTAGAATTGCCAGCAACTGTATTTTTTTCTATTAATCATGCCAGAATACTAGGAATCCCAGGCAGCCTTACTAGGCTGGAGAAATCCACCGGTAAAAGGCATGGGAGAACTTCTCATGTCAGGTCACATACAACCCAGTGCTGTGCTGGGGATAATTGGTCTTGGTGTGATGGCACAAGCCATTAAGATCACATCTGGCTCTTGAGCTGGCTGTTCAGTAGCCTCCTTTGGGGAGCTGCTCTTCCCATTGCCACCAGTCCCAAGCTTGTGAGGGAGCTGGGCCATCCAGCAAGGACCTCTCCCCTGGCCCATCAGGCTCAGAGCTGGAGGTGTTCTTCAGCCTCTTTGAGGGTCTCTGCCTGACTGTGCCCCCAGCTCACATCCATCCTCTCTAGTCCTGCACTTAGACCCAGTTGACATTCATTCGGCAGTAGTGCCTCCTTGGGTTTTACTACCCAAAGTTTGCAGGGAGAGAAAATACGTTTTCTTACACCAAGCTTTTAGGAACCTGAACCTTTCTTTGTGTCAGAAACGGAAGCAGCAAACTTCAAAGCTAAGTGTAAGTAGAGAACAGCAACTCAATAATTGTGAGACTCATAGCAACAGTGCTGAAAAGTGTCAAGTTGCCTTTTTCCTTTCTGGATCATGCTCAGGATAGACCTGTGGGTTATTCTGTGTTCAGTATGGTTTTAAGAAATGTGATTTGCCCCATTGTGGTATTCCTTAATTCCCTGATTTCAGAATTCAGCTTCTTACATTGTAATGTGTACCAAATATCTGCATTTTCATTTGAGACAATTTTTAATTGAGCTGAATGACCTCTGAGAGCATGGAAACGTGTCTCATTGATCCAAATGGGTCCTAGATAGAGTTCTCATTTCATCCACAAATCCCGCTGTTTTCTTTTGTTCTTGGGCTCACACAGAAACTAAAAAACTAAACCAAGCAGAACCAAACAAAAGAACTCTGAGGATCTCATCAGCAGTATTTGCTTTGCACATGAACAGTAATTTTTCCCTAGCACATACTTCCAAGAATTTTTTAAAATGTCATTCATACATCATCTGTCCTAGCAGACAATAGTTGTTCCAGAGAAGCTGTTGCTCTCTATTAGGTCAATGATCAGTGAACTAAACATTTTCTACTTAGGCCTTCATATGATAAAAGCCTAAGAGCTTTGAAGGAGCCATTACAGACTATTGCCTAGAAGAAATATCCATTTGAAAATTCAGCAATTATGTACTTCTATAATAGCGTGTAAAAGGAGCTCTGGACCCATTATGGGTTATTGAGTAAATAATGTATTTTTAAAAGTGTCTAAGTAATTTATATGATAGCCTGTATTGGCAGCAAAGAGTGATTGTAGACTAAACATTCTGTCTTTCTTTCTTTTTAAAAATCTCATTTAAATCCCTAAATAGCAATTAAAAAAAAGAAATCCCTGATGCAGTTTCAGTATTTCTATAGTAGTCAATAGCTAATGGCTCTGACTTTACTCCACCGAGGCTGCCATTTTGTGCTGAGCCAGTTTCCTCTGGTCTGACTTACTTTTTTTGTCTTGATTGGATAAGACAGGAGGCTTCATTATCAAATATAATATAGAAGTGTCCAGAGGCCTCCTGGAGGTCAGACTCACAGTCATCAGACCTACCCATAATCAGGAACAGCCACTAGCCAAAAAGCCACGAGTCCAGAGAGAGAAGACAGGAAGCTGTCAGTCCCTATTTCAGGGGAAAATTGAGGCTTGGAGAGAGGAAATATGTTGTCTGAAATCATGCAGGGGACAAAGAACCTCTGCCTCCCAAGACCAAGTTTAGTCTTCCAGCTTGGTGTTTGGACCTTCTATGGAAAGGCACGCTCTGAGATCTCGTTGCTGTGGATCCTTAGCACTGACACAAACAGCTCCGTTATCAGATGCCCACAATAGTCTTGCTTCAGACCACTGCACTCAGCCCTTTCAAGCACAGACGCTGGTCAAAGCAGATAGGAAAATACTGCCGTTCAAAAAATTTATATTGCAGCAACAATGCGCCGTGAAACAGATGTGCTGGAAAACAAACTTGTTTTCTACTCTTAAGTGTGGAGTAAACTTTCCTTAGCCCTCCCCTTTGTTTATCATACTGCTTCCTGCCATGGCAGGGGTAGTCGCCTCTGATAATTTTCTGTCAAAAATTGAAAGAATCCCTTCCAGCTCTATTTTCTACAACCTCAGCATCCCAAAGTGTATGAGCGGGAACAGTACCTCAGTTGTGGGATTATGGGTGACCTGATTCTGGCCTGGATTCTGTAAGATCTCACAGAGTAAACAAGGCATGTGCTTGGAGATGAAGTCTATGAGGAAGATGAACATACAGGGGGGAAAAAAGAAAAGGAAATGCTTGATCTGAAGACAACGTTTTTTTCTAAGCTATGGACACAAGGCCACAACCCTTACGTCTTCCTTCTCAAACTGAAGAGCCCCATTCTGTAACAAATACATAGTTTGGCTTAGATGCAAAACCAAAGCCCTCACAACTTGAGATAAAAGATCTTGGGGCCTTTCTTCCAAGAACAGAGTTATTAATTACTCTACTATGCTTCAACCCTAAATAATTCTGTTCTCCCTTTCAAGGAAAATTACCCCTAGTTGCAGCCAAAATCATTCTTCACTTCCTTTCCCGGCTTCTCTTTAATGGTGGGTGATGAGAGCACACAGGTATGGAGTAGCCTGGGATTCTTCCAGACTGATGATTATTTCTGTGCGAACGACCAGTGACCAGTTACCATTCCAGTACAAAACAAAGTGTAAACAGACTTTTAAAAGAAAAGTCGGGAGAGGCATCACATCGAGATGAAAGAAAGCTTCATTCTCCCATCTTGTTGAGTTTTTCAGGTCTTTTTAGGGGATCTAGCAAAGCCCACTGTGATAGTGTCAATAGTCTTCCCTGAAAGTAGGCAGCTTGGGTTGCTCTATTACTGCCATAGGAAGGCACAAGCCTTTAGTGACCACTCCTTCCCCATGCAAATCTGCTGTGTATTCTCCTTTTTTTCCATTCTGGGCCACCAAGTACGATGCTGGTAACTGGAGGAAACGGCCTGCTTTTTATTTTTTTTTCCCTGACATTACTTGAGAGGCATTAGATTCATTATTTGAGGGTGTGTATGAGATTCTGGAAGTACAATTTATGTCTGCTATGCTGTGAGATCTTTGGTATGATATTGACTCATTCATTGGCACCTGAGAGAGGTTTGGGGAATTCAGCAAGCTTTCAACAATCCAGTTTGAGAGATTAAACAGAATTATGGCTCACTCAGGTTTGTCCTAATTTTATTAGATTTTCACCATTTCTAATTGCATAAACATATGCAGCCAAGTATACAGATGGGGACTGGGAAGATGTACAAGGACACTCAGGCTCCATAGTCAGCTAATTGGTGGACTAAGTAATAGGGCACTTGGAAAGATTGATAATTTTTTTCAGAACATTTCAGGGTAAAATCCTTTCCCCATTAAAACTGAAGCAATCAAGAGAAGATTTTAGTCATAGATTTTTTTTGGAACTGGAGAGAGAGATGAGAGGAACTATGTGATGCAGAAAATATCCAGGAGGAAGGATGTTGTTTAGGGCAAGACTCACTGCTTATTTGTCTTAGCCATAGGAGAAAGATAGAATGTCTCACAAACATAGAACAACTGGCCTGATCCATATGGTGACATCAGAAGGCTTTTGATCAGGGCTAAACACAAGATAAACAACCGTTAACAATTTCAGATATTGCCAGGGCAAATGAGAAGTCATTTAGTGTGAACATTGTTATTGGTAGCAAATGCCAAGCTGTAATGTTTTCAGAAATATTTATTTATTTTCTTTTGGAAAATAAATCTGGTTTTGCTATGGCTAGGAGGGCTCTTGGACCACAAGCCAAAGTATGCTATGGCTATTTCCGGTCAAATGATACCAGCTGAGGTGCTGGCATGGCTGTTTATATGAGTACTTTCACATGGAATAATATTGCTGTCCATATTTGTTAAGGCAATGCTGCTGCTGACTTATTTTCTACAACCAAACCAGAAGTGGGCAGGAGGGAAAAGTCTACACCCAGGTTTTTGCGATCAGACATACTTCATCCCCGAAATGATATATCTACACTATGAAATTCACCCTGATTGAATGGGTGTTCAGGTGTCTTCACCTCCAGGAGACAAGACACAACTCTTGGGCTGATTTAGCCCCAGCTGGATAGGTTTTTTTAAATCTCCGTGGGTAACAGACTGGGAAAACTTTTCGCTCACACTGGCCTGGACTGAACACTTGGTGGGTGAGTAAAATTTTTTTTTTGTTGTTATGAAAAGTAGAACAAACCAAACAAGTTGGTCACATATTTGGACCTGGACTCTCAGCATAGTTTTGCAAAGTCCTCTAAAAAGTCAGGATATTTAGTAAATACATTATGAAATATTTTCCAACAAAAAAATACAAGAGGGATTTAATAGTGTTGGGACGTAGTTTTCTGTTAATGACTTCATTTTCTTCTTCCTCCTGTTCAGGCAGTAACATGCAAACTCTGACCACATCGCCGGTGTGAAATTGCTGATTAACCTTTTGACTCTGGCAATTGGGACTTCTCTCAACACCAACTGGTAATGCAAAAGACCATTAGTAGTTAATATTGGGACATCCCAGCTCCAGATGTCAAAAGGTTAATGAAAAATCAAGTATCTTGCTTTTACTGGGCAACTTGGAAACCTTCCCCCCAAACATTTCAATTTTTGTGATAAATAAGCCAGACTGCCTGAGCTGAGAAAGACAAGTGTTTTGCTAATGTGTACAGCTGTTAATTGAAAAGATTTTTGTTATGCTTGTTCTTCTGGACGTAGATAAAAGAGAGATTTGTTGGCGAACTTTAGGTGGTCTTGAACACCCCTTTGTCCAAATACACTACTTAATAATAACGCTTTGTTCTTTCTATAACAGCCATGAAGGGATTTTGAGTGGAATACTCATTTTCTTTAAGTCATATCTGCCAGTAATCATTCCTGGCTTAAGACCAGCTGCCATTTATGTGTTTTATGAAAATATAACACCAGTTTTGTGCTCAAAACTATTCTCTTTTAGGCAAAAGCTTCAGCACAAGCTGGTTCCCCATATCTACCATAAATGCTATTTATCACAGATTTTGGTCTTTAAAACTGAAAAATGATGTTAAAACATTTTGATTACCCTTTCCTTACCACTATCATTCACAAACCATCTTTTCTAATTATGGTATTAGGACATTTACATAACCGGGAAAAGGGTCCTTTAACTACATTTCTATTATGTTTGGCACTTGTGTGAAAGGATATTATATTCATGTGCATTAGAGATTGCTTATAAAAGATCAAGACAATAATAGCAGATCAGACGATAAAGGTTCCCTTTTCTCCTCCCAGACAGGCTGTCTCTGACAGAAGAATACAGTTCATCAAAAGTGTCTGCAGGTTGTCAAACTCGGTGAGATTTGGGGACACTCGGAGGCTGTCATGGCCAACAAGAAGATTTTCTGTAGGGTTCTGCCATCATTCACCCTCAGGAAATAATCACTCACTACATTCTTCATGCTCTCATGATAGAGCTCTATTTGACAGAAAAGAGCCATTTTATCAAAGGACAATATATCCCTTCTCTTGGTCCATGCAGCTTCCATTATCAGACCATAATAAATCATATTTATGTTCTCAGTTAATAAGACTGATTACAATGCAGGTTACAGGCATGGGAAAAGCAAAGCAGGTGAAAAGATGTTTTAATGAAAATATGATAAGCAAACAGCTTCTTGTGAACATTTCAGGCTGTTATTTGTAATGATCACAGGCAATTTTTGATACATCTTCTTTAGCAATGGTTTAAGCTGCATAAATTGGCTTGCCACTTTATACGTTGAAATAGGAAGAATCCCAGTGTCCTTCTTATGTTGTCTAGAATCATTATATACATTATAAGCATAAAATGAGTTTAATGTATGTGCTTTGAAAAGAAGGGGAAAACAGAACATCAGGGAAGACTGATTTTAATGCTGCTCAAAATGATTTTGAAATTTTCTACTCATCTTTGTTACTAACGGTGCATTTTCCATGAAATTTAGGAATGACATGTACTGCTTTCATCTCATTAAAATTAATATACCGCTCTCTCTGTTTTTCTCAATTTCTTCAAAGTTCTTTTTAGAGCACTGTGCAAAGAGACAGAGAGAAATTCTCCACTCAATGTGTGAGCATACCTGCTATTAATGCTGAGGGGAGTTAAGTGCGTGCTTCCACAGGAGAATGTACCCCGGTGTTCGATACTGAAAGGTACCCTATTAAAAAGGTGCAAGCATGTTTAACTGCAGCACATGTGAGGCATTCAAGGGGCAATTGCTTAGAATTTTTTTAAGTGATTAAGGTATTTTTTGGTAAGGTTAGGGTCCTGATATGATTTCAGCATATAACTGTATGGAGGGAAGTGGCTGACGGACCGTCTTCCTCTCATCTTGTGAAAAGCCGTCTTTTGTTATTATGTTCAGCATCATACTTTCAAGATGAAGTTAGAAATTTAAGGAATAATTTCCTCCTGCTGATATATAGTTTTGACCAAGCCTCTGAAATTCTACAGCACTTGCAGAACGCTGGTGACAAAGACTCCTTGCTGTTGTGTGTCTGCAGGGCCTATTCTGGTCACTGATATTTCCCCAAAATCACTCCTAAACAAATTTTAAAGCTTTGTAATTGGCCTGGCCCTGGAGAAGGACCACAAAATTCCCTTAACCCTTTTAGGGCCCTTCAACAGGAGAAGTGCTCACACAAGAAACAGCGAACTGCTCTTCAAAGGCAATATCCTGATATGACAACAGACGTAGATAATGTACTTCATGATGGAACTGCTTGATACAGAGAAAAACATGTTGTAACTGCCTTCACCGTGAAAGGGGTTTAAAAATGCTGCCTGCCAACTCCACAAAAACCAGAGCTGCTATTTCAGTTAAAGGCCAGTGGATTGTATTTTTCACGTCAGTTTTCACTAACCTCAAACATCACTGTTATGACAGACTGTCATCCAACCAAACCAGCACTCTGGTGCCATTCAAGCAGGCAGGAAGAAAGCAAACATGAAGGAAACTTAAAAGTCCAATTAGTAAGTGGGGGGGCTGCATGTGAGTGAACTACCTCTGTGCAATGATACTGATTACTGAAAATGAAACACTTAAAAGAAAATAAACAAAAAGCTGTGCTTTCCGAGCCAGTGGTGTTTTCTTGGCTGGCAATTTCTCTTTGTTCTGTTTCATGACACCAGCCTCAATGGTTGAAGGGGTGTTCTGGGCCAGATGTCAATCATAATGTCTGACATAAACAAAAATAGCTAAAAAGGCATGCCGGCATCTTCCTTTTGTTTTCCCATTAGCTCCATTTTTCTTTTCATAGGCTGACAAAAAATTACTGCCTGCAAGTGAATTCAGTAATGTCACTATATATCTAATATCTAGGAGACCTTTTGTTTTAGCTTTACTGGGCTTAACCACAAAAGACACTTGACATTGACAAAGAATCTGTCAAACATACAATGATCAGTGCAATGAAATCTCTCATGACAGAAGGGCACTATTCTGCCTCCCCCCTGCCTCCAGCAGCAGCCTGTCTGAGCAAAATATGCTGGAGCACATGTAGCAGCTGAACCATTACAGAGCAGGCCAGAAGCTGAGATGTGTCTTGTTTAAATTGTCATAGCATATTAGTATAATTAAAACCGCCAAAAGAGTAGAAAAGATAGATGGAAATGTTACATTACTTGTTTCTAGAGATTAACCTCGAGCCAGAACTGAAATAGAGAGAGACATTTTGGATTTCTTGGAGCTCTGATATGGAAGAAAACAAGCCCAGGAGTGCGTCTCTTGAAGTGTGAGACATGAAGTCATAGCTCCTGTATTTACACAATAAAGCAGAAATAGTGTTTCAGACAGACACTCTGTTTTCTCTGTGATTACAGCTCCCGTCATGGCTGTACTCTGCAAAGCAGTTGTATCATCTCTCAGCTACCTCCTTTTCACTCTCCTTCATGCCTGCAAGGTCTTGACAACCCTCGGGCCTGCTGATGAGCTGGTGTCACCGCTCTCCACTCCCTCTCCATCTGTGAGCTTTGCTGGTGCTCCAGGTGCCCAGCCCCCAAGCAGTGCACGGTGTCCCAGCTGGTGGCTGAAGAGGCCGCAGCTCGGGCTCTGGGGCTCAGCAATGTCCAGCAGCTACAGTTAGGAAGTCCTCCTGCACCGGCTTCATCCTCTAGGTATGCCCATGCCTGGGAAAGAGAAACAAACACCTTCTGGAGACAGGCACAGGTAGACCAGCCCTGAGACCACTCTTGAACTGTACAGGGGAGCTGGACAGGGAGCTGGGAGTCAGACTAAGATTGTCTTTGCCTAGGCTGTTTCTACTTCTCATTGCAAAGAAAGATGTTTGAACAGTGGCTTCAATTTAAAATCTGACCTTTCAAATGCCACGCTTGCTTCTGTGTTGAATGTACAGATAAAAACATATGCCTTTCTAAAATTGACCCTGAAAATGATGTTCTCTTCATTGAATGAGGTGTTTTCCTTCCCATGCATCATTACTTCTCATAACTATTCAGGACTAACTAGTTATGATCCCAATTTCTAATTATGCCCTGAGTTATATCTGGTGGTGAGAAACCTATTGAGAACCTTCTGTGGATCTGCTCAGTTGTAGAGGTTGGGACCTGATTTATCCAGAAGCTGGGAAGGACCTGAACTGGCTCTGGCAGTTCTGAAAGAGAGCAAAGGCAGCACGACTTCCCTCTAACAGAAGTGGTACATTCAAGGAGAAGATGCAGGAATCAGGTAGGTCTCATGTTCATTTCTTCTAGTATAAATGAACTTCACAGCCTTGCTCCATTTGCTGATTTGCTTGAAGTAGAGACATGTTAAACGTGGGCCTTAAATTTTAGGTTTTCCCATATTTCCTGTATTTCCCAAATTTAAATCTCAGTTAATGGCTTCTCCATATAGTGCTTCTCAAATCTCTGTACAGTTATGCCTGTAAATGTGCGTAACTTGTCAAAAATATGTTATCTGCATTTAGTGTTGGCTTTTGGAACCCTCACCGCCAAGTCACCTCACTGCTGCGTCTCACCTCACATGTGTTTCTCTGTAGTGCCAGGAGAAGAATGGAAAATAGCTATGAAGTAAAAGCAGATTCTGCCCCCACTAAAGGCAATGAAAACTATGCTTTTACTTCTACTTACCCATAATAGCGGGGAAAAACGAAGTGGAAACAAGCACAACAAAACACCTCTGCCAGCTATCTACAAGCTAACCAAGGCTTCCACTAATGAGGTGCTCTGGCATTTTGAGAAAGACGGGTTCTTCCAGAAACGGAAAAAATACGCTGAGATTTTCCTTCAGCTCTGAAAGGCTAGTGAGAGAGTAACAAATTGTATTTCAAAAAAGGGATTGCAGTCAAACTTTTAATGCTGTCTGTGCTATTAAATACCTACAGATGCCAGTATAGTTTCTTGTCAAACAAATGCTTTTACATGTATGTTTAGTAGATTGTTAAATACTGATTCTTACATACTTCACCTAATTATCTGCTGTATTTACAGTTTCATCTAAGCGACCATAAAATTCTTGAAAAAGTTATTAATTTCAAATCACAGTAACAGAGTAATTTCCAGGTCAAATTTTCTAGAAGACGATTCAACGCCATGGACAATCGCGTAGTCTATTAAACAGAACAGTATGGTTTGTGGAAAAGATAATAGTCCAGATCATGAGATAGCACCAGATTTTACATTATGATCTCCAGATGTCTTGGGGAAGTTAATGCATCCAGCACTGGTTCAAGTCTAATCTGCATGGCAGAAATGTGAGTTCTTCCAATTTTCTCCTCTCTGGGGCTGTGTGGAGAAACTGTCTCCCCAAGGGCTGCAGAGAACAGGCTGGGATAGTTTGGCCATGCTTTGATAAGAATATTTACAGCATTGCTGGCTGCTTCTGGAGTGTCTAGTGGTACCATGTGCAGAAAAGAAAAGGTGTCATCTTTGGTTAGTGGGACAGCGCTGTGCCCAGGTCTTTCTGATACATGCCCATCAGAGCTGGCTCTACACACTGGCCAAACAGGCAATTACTTGGGGCAGCAGAGTGATTATGGCCTCTTTGCCTGGTTGATATGTGCTTCCAGAGGGCTGGAGGAGTAGGTGGGCATTGTGCTGCTGCTTCGGAAAGAGGAGTTGCCTGAAGGCCAGGGGAAAGTCCCACCTACCAGTGGCCTTTGTCCGCACTCCCCTCTGGCTGCAGAAAGCTAGCGAGTGTACCCCCAGCTGCTAGCTTCCCATCTCAGCTGCCCTTTCCCTGCACACTTGCCTCCCCACGGGTAGAACAGACCTCCCCAACCTATCCCCAGCCCCAGGCACTGGAGCACCAATGTTCCCTTTTGCCTAAAATGCTGAAAAGCCCTGAAAGCAGCCTGTCACAACTGCCAGGCTTCTGTGACAACCTTGTTGTATTCTTTTAAGCAGTGTGTGTCGACTCACTGGAGAGAGGTGGGCTTTGCCAAACTGAGGCATCATTTACTCGCTCAGAAGCTCCTGGAGTGAGTGTCTCTGCAATAGGAAGGCAGCTCCGCTGCTGTTTCCAGAGTGCAATTTTGGAGTTCAATACGTTCCCCCGAGTACCTGCTGTAAAACAATGTATCACATCAGTTCCCTGAACCAGGGACTTGGTGAACTCCACAGTATAGTGGTGTCCAGTGAGGGATGAAATCCTCCCTCCTGACAGCCCAGGGGGTTTGCAGCGCTTTGCAGAGCAGCCCAGTATCCTGCTGGGCCCAGAGGGACCATGGAAGTTCCGGAGTTTCTGGTGGGTCACATATCTCTATAAACATGATACAGTATTTACTCCACTGCATTCCTGGTGGAGAGCAGTTCGTACCGGTACAGGTAGATGGTGGTGGGTAGCAACGCAAGGATCTGCCAGGGCGTTTGCTTTTCAGTTTCAGCACCATTGGGTTGGGAAGTAAAAAAGTGCTCCCCAAACATAACATGACACTGCAACACAAAAAAACCCTTACAGCTAGACTCCCTCCATGGAAATCTGTACAAAAATTGTCAGTTTGGGACTTTGTGAGTTTCTCTCTGGAGTCAAAAATTCAGCGTGAGTGCACAAAAGAGCGTGAGGAGAGCGTATTTCGGCTCCTTCAACCCCGTGCACAAAACCTCCCAGGGTTTCCGATAGGATTTTAGCATTTCTCTCAGTCTTCAAATGTTGTGCTGTGCAAGGATGTGCTTATACATAATTTTGTAATTGAAATGGCATGTTTACTGTTCTATTTCATGCTTGATTGTGTTTTTTAAACACCTTTACTCACGCTGTTAGAAGTGGGATTATAATTAAAATGTCCTGTTGAACACCTTGTTCAGTTCAATGAAGGCATAATAGAAGTATAAATACTTGTTCTTGTTGACTCTGTGATGTCAGCACAACAAATGCAGTAAATGTCATAAAACAAACCTCTTGCACCAAAGCATCTGTCAGAAAGGGAGGGGAAACAGAACATGCGTCTGGACAAAGAGGGGACCTCTTTTTTAGGTAACAGCAAAAAATTTGAGATATTGTGGTACCCGTGATATGGGTGTGTTAACCGAGGCATGGAATGATTGACTGAATTAGCCAGTCACGAGCAAAAATCAGAGTGGAATTTATTTCTCTACTCACAGCACCTTGGCCTAAAGACTAGGCAGTACTTTCTCCTTCTACAGTTGCCATTAGGAAATGCTGAGTCTGGTTGTAAAGCGTGAAAGAGTAACTTATATTTCTTATTATTCCTGTTTCCTTCAAATGTGTACAGATATGCAGACTTCATGTCTTTATGGTGGGGTTGAACCACAACACAAAGTCCAAATGTTTCCAAGTCAACATCCAGTGGTTACGGCACTTTGGCATGGCAATAATGGTTTAATTTTCCCTGTGTTTTCTCTTGTACTCTAAGTTACCACCGATGATGAGATTCCTACCCAACCTAGCAGCCAATTGTTCGGTCTTAAGGGGCTTTAAATTACTTCCCAGCTTGAAATTCCAGGTAAGTAGGGATGTTCCAAAATTTAGCCTAATGTTTGATGCTTACTTGGGCAATTTACTTGGATACCTTGGCTCAGTTTCCTCCTCTGAAAAATGAGGAGAGCAATGTCTGTGTTCTGTGTGCTCTTTGACTGATGTAATAGTATTTTTCATATGCTAAGTACTAGGCTCTACACTGCACATAAACCATGAGTTTTTAGGTTTGTGTCCTTTCACTGGCTGAAAGTGGGCTCTCAAAACCAATCCCAAGATGTATAATATTTCCGTGCCAGAGCAGGACTCGCCAGTCAGTAGCTGCCTTATAGGGAAAGCCTACATGATCTTTACAAAGCAAGCAAATCAGCAGACCCAAAGGGTGTGCAAATTGCCTTCAGTGCCCAGTTTCAGTTCCAGCAACTCTGAGCTATGCAGAAGTTATGCAGGCAGATGGTTCACAGGATTCGGTCTTTAGAGTGAAAGCGGTGAGGAAGCGACAAAGCAGGAGGTTTTCTTTCTGGGATGAGGGAGGGATGGGTACATAGGGAAGTCCAGCCCAGTCCAGAGAAAGATTCAGCAGCAGGGATAAGGCTATGGAACATGCAAGACAAAATGTACGAGAACATCGTCAAGTGGGATTGCAACAAAACTTAGTGGATTTCTTTGAATGTCTCATTATATGTACAGGTGCAGCTCTACACACCCACACACGCTGCATTTATTTCAGTGTGCGATCATATAAATACCTGCAGGTGCGACATTGAAGAGATACCCGTGCTGAGGCATGAATATGGAGTTCCACATCTGTATTTACTGCCTGGTTTGCACAATGAACTAGTGCAGTCAGTGGCTTCTCTTCCCACCTCCCACATGCACTTTAAAACTAACACTGAAGGAAATTCCGTCCCGGTAACTACATTTAACAGGATGTGAAGGCATAGAACCAAAATATGTGAGGGGGAAGGAGTATGGAACAGCCATCATTAGTTCACCGTGTTGCACATGTATATACAACATTAGGAAGAAACTAATTTGAGATAAAGATGACCACATCAGTTTAGTGTATGGTAATAAACTCATGAAGTTGGAATTTAATGTGCCTTTTGGGGCACCTAAAACTTCAGCTGGCCTTCAATACAGTGGCTGGTTTCTGTCTTCTGGCATACAGAGAGATGTCTCCTTGTCCATAATACTGTCAGATAGTCTATAATACATGGGGTACAAACCACGGCTGCTGCATAAATGATGGGTTTGAATTAACTGGTGTACATGCGTGTAAAAACCTCAGTCACAGCATTGCACTCATGCAGCTGATTGTATTAAATATTAATCTGATGCTAACTACCTGACTACAAATGCCCTCCTCCCAGTGTCAAAAATGTAAAACAGCTAAAGCATATAAACTGGGGACATTTTGCATGTAATTGCTGCCTGTAGAGAGTCAAGGTTGTGAAAGTTTCTTACTTTTTATAAGGCCTTTAGTGATAACTTTTGTTTTCCAAAGAGAAAAATAAACGTACGAAAGTTCCTTTGAACGTTTCAGCAGCCTTTCATAGCGTTAGCTGTGAAAGTAGTGGTGTCACATTCCTAATAAGGATGTATGGGAACTGTGTTTTAGCAGTCCCTGCTGCTTTCTTTGGGGAAACTATCTCAGATGCTTTGGGATTATTTGGCAGTAACTTCTTTTTGCACCATGATTTCACAGGGATCTTCTCTGTTATCTTCTGTCAGTATATTCCTTTGAAGACCTAGGGAGAAAATGCAGAACTCAAGAGCGTTCAGTGAAACCCTCTTCACATCTCCATCTAGGTAACGACAGGGAATGAGTTCTCCTGTGACAGAAAATGTGGAGGAACCATAGTGCCCAAAATTCAACGAAAATCTTAGGTAGTGCTGTCCAGGCCATGGAGTAATGAGAATATGATCAGTGGAGATCTCATAGGAGGAAAGCAAGAACAGATTTTTGTTTCTGATCTGAATGTCACTGCTTTGTCCAGAGGGACCATGGCTGCCATCCGTGGCTCACGATAGCGAATGTGCTCTATGCAGTGCCACGCAGAAAGGGACCAGAATGGCTGGAGCAGCGGAAGAATTAACACTGTGCTCACGAAGAGTTTCACCCAGGCAAATTTACCTCCCTTAAGAATTAGCCTGGGTATCTCTCCATGACACATTTATTTTAGAATCACAGCATGTTGCAGCTATTAGGCCCTGGCAGGCTCCTAGGTGGGAACTGTGTCCAAGAGCCTTTATTTCATCTGCTCCAATTGAGAAGAGTGTGGCAGTTTCTTTTGGTTGAGACTTCTCTATAACGATCCGAGCTTTAGTCACTGTGAGGCTAGCCCGCTGCAAAGCATTCACTTGGTGTTACAACCAGAGGCAACTGAGCTCCAAAAGTGAGTGTCTACTTATTAAGTAAAGGGGCATGTGGAG
>NW_009259047.1:809649-810472 GCF_000687185.1 Egretta garzetta | reverse complement strand
TGTATAGACCTCACAGTCCAGAATGGCCTGGGATTGTTCTTCTCTTATTTGCTGCCACTGTAATCAGATGGTGGCTCTCTGCTTTGCAGAGCTACCAAAAGCAGCTTTACCGGACTGAAAGGCACCTGGAAGTACAGGATGTCCCCGAGGAATTCATCCAGAGGGACGTGTGGGTCCGAGACCGTAGCTAAGGTTGTATTCCAGTGACTGCTACTTCTGTGGGCTTGCAGGTTTCTTCCCTTGCCGTGGGAGAGGAAAACGATGCCTGGAATTTGTGGTGGACAATACAAACAACTGCCTGATTGTCTAAAACCTTATACAGGTCTTCAGGGATGAGACCCTCAAGTGTTGTGAGACTCTGGATGACACAAACAGCACTGAGGTACGGGGAGTCTGGAAGGACAGCGTGGGAAGTCTTTACAGCAAAGACTGCATAGACATTTAGGCAAAAATACAGCTACGTGAGGTACATGCCACTCGTGGCGCTGACCTGGGGGCACCTTTTGTTCTCCTGGTACCAACTGCTGCTGTTAATCACGAGGATGCAAAACCGCAAGCAGGTGGCTGAGCGGGGGTTGAGATGGGTGCACACAGTCATTATTTTTGCAATGAATTCACAGCACAGAGCAGCACTCGCCCCAGAAGGCTGACAAGGCGGTTAAATGTGCGCAGACAAGGTGCGCGCTCTCCAAGCGAGCAGGCTCTGTTAGCACCTGTGGAGTTAAACCCCTGCCCTTGCGCCGTCCCCGAGAACAGCCCTCTCGGGCGGCGGGCGTGACACCGCAGCCCCGCGGCCCGCCCTCCCGTGAGGCCGCGACAGCCA
>NW_009259047.1:804315-809358 GCF_000687185.1 Egretta garzetta | reverse complement strand
CCTTTAATTTAGGAAGTATTATAACTAAAGTGTTTTCAACTTATTATTATGCATGAGTAAAAATTCCATGAATGTGTAACATTTTCGCCTGTATTTTCCTCTTTTATAACATCATTTAAATTCCTCATTAATAATTTAGAAATGTTCTGGATTTTAATCACTTTTCTCATCGCGACGGTATCCATCCGAGGGAGAGCTCTCCTCCCCTCCCTGAAGGTGACATGGTGACATGGTGGCAGGGCCTGCCGGGCCAGGGGCAGGGGGAAAGGGCGGGAGCCGCCCTGCCCCGGCCTCCTGCCCGGCTGCAGGGTATTTCCTTCATTAATTAAACGTCCCAAGTTTACCAAACCTGAGGTTTCAGTAGGTCACCGTTAATAAAAATTTAAAAATATCTTTTTTTTTTTTTTTTTTTTTGCATCTGAGTTTAATTATGGTGGTATTTGTTTGATAGCTTGTTACTGTAAATAAAAGAGATAAAAGCAGCCCTTCACTTGAGTAGCTCTAGAGCTGTGAAATATGTACCTAATTAAAACTATTGGTGTAAGAGGCTAATAAAGTACATGTGCCTACTAGATGTCTTATTCTAATGAATCTCGGTTAATTTGCTTTGAGTGATGAATTTCGGTGTTGGTAGTAAGGGCTGAATAATTATGAAATTTATCACGAGGTGCAGGGACTGGTGAAGGTCCACGGGGCTTTGGGGAGGGAGCAGGGAGGGAAGGGCCCGGTGGCCATGGCCAGGCGTGGGCCCTGCCCCGGCGGGTGCGGGCCCAAAGCAGCCCAGGCTCCAGCCCAAGCGCGGGGGGCGGCCAGGACCCAGCCGGCGACCCCCGGGGCGGCCCAGGAGCCCCCGGGCCAGGCCGGGCGGGAGGCCTGAAGGGCTCCGTGCGAGGTGTGTGGAGGTAAGGGGGCTCCTCCAGGGCAGCGGGGGCCAGGGGGCGCCTCCCCGCCCAGCTCCTCACACCCGTCTTTCCCCCGCGTTTTCCCCCGGCACCGGTGAGGAGTGGGCCACGGCGTGCGGCTCCCCAGCCTCCCAACCCGAGCGCAGATGGGTTGTCTAAAGCGTTTCAGATGGAGTTTTGGTCTTGCGCCAGCAGCTAATCAAAGTCTTAATTCTGGAGAATAGAAAGGCCGGGCTTTCCAAGCTTCCTCCGGCTGGTTTCTGCTGGGGACGTGGACAGCCGGCAGGCACTCCCCAAAACCTTTCTGCCAGGCCGGGCGGTAGGGCTGCCAGCGGGGATGGGGTAGCTTGCGCCCCATCCAGCCGGTCTGTGCACAAGGGTTACCTGGCCCCCCTAAAGGGGTCAGCTGTGAACAGACCTGCGGACGGGCACCCTCACATCCACCCCGGTTTGACCTGTAGCAGAAAGAAGTCAGAGAAGTGAAAAAGTGTGCGTCAACAACCCCCGCCTGCGGCCTGAGCTTTGCCCTTCGGAGCAGTACAGGCTTGCTGGGAGAACGGGTGTATTCTGAGAGAAGCTGGATAATAATAAAGGGGCTGGTTAAGCAGAGAGAGAGCCCTCAGAGTAGCACATATTTTTATTGCTTTTTTTGCCATAGAGCAGAGAAAACATCCCAAGGCAAAATGTCTATTGTAGGCTTTCCTGTAGTCCCCAACGAGTATTTAAACACTTGCATGTGCGTATGTCCTGTCAGCGTCCTCCGTTTACCGGCACCGCGGGAGGGCTGGCGGGGCTGCGGCACTGCCCTGCCCTGCCCAATCTTAACCCGGGGCCTGTGCAAATCTGTGAGGCCCCAACCCTTGCGTTGCTTCACCCCTACATGAAGCACGAGGGCTTTATGTAAAACCAAGCCATCCGGGCTTTGCTGTTGTCCCGGTTTCAATTGAGAGAGTTAATTTTCTTCCTAGTAGCTGCTATAGTGCTGTGTTTTGGATTTTGGATGAGAAGAATGTTGGTAGCACACTGCTGGTTTAGCTGTTGCTGAGCAGGGCTTACACTAAGTCAAGGACTTTTTAGCTTCTTGTACTGCCCTGCCAGACATGCTCAGTATATAAACTGGGGGGAGTTGGCTGGGGGGCAGTGATGACTGCTCGGGGACTGGTTGGGCATGGGTCAGCAGGTGGTGAGCAATCGCATTGTGCATCACTTGGTTTGTATATTCTTTTATCATTATTATTATTTTCCCTTCCCTTTCTGTCCTGTTGTCTTTATCTCAACCCACGAGTTTTACCTTTTTTCCGATTCTGTCCCCCATCCCACCGAGGGGAGGGAGCGAGCGAACGGCTGCGTGGGGCTGAGCTGCCTGCCGGGTTAAAGCACGACAGCTGTCTATCCCAGAGTCAGATCTGATGAGTTCAAATGACTCTCGGAAAGTGTGTGGTAGTTGCAGCTGTTGAAAGCGCGCCGGCAATTTCTGATCTGCACATGAATTTGGAGGCTTTTTTACAAGTGCTGCATCGGCAGTTTTTCTGCAGAATGAAATTTTCACTATTGCTAATATCAGCTGGAGAGACAGGTGGAACTTGTTATTTTCCTCGCAAACCCTACCTTTTCACAGGGAAGAGATCATTTTTCATGGCTGTACAATCTGTTAATCGGGTAGATTGGAAAGAACTAGACCATTTCTGCCTTCGCCCCTGACTTACTGTTTGACCTTAGGAAAGTCTCTTAGTCATTCCAGAAACCTGCTTTCTCTCTCTGTAAAAAAAAAAAAAAGCAATAATGGCTCTATCAAAAGAGACAATCACCAATATCCAGAAGTGGCTTTAAAATTTCAGGTGCAAGCGTTAAGTATTGTCACAAAAATGGTGTCTGTTGTGCTTTCTCAGAGACCTGTGAAAATCTGTTTTTTCCTGCTGCGAGATTTTTTTTTGTTGCTCAATCAATGATCATTTTAATATATTTTTCTGCCTCTCAGTTACATCTCAAATATTTGTGTCTGTGCAATTTTCATGGTCTCATATCTTGTCTCTTTCTGTATAAAATGTATGTTGTCAGCTTGGAGCGCTTTTCCTTTCAGCTTCTTTGTAATTACCAAAAATAGTTTTAACCTGTTAAAACATTTCCGAGTTGTCGACATGGTATGGTATGGTATTAAAACCTCGTTACTCCTACAGCAAACCTTCCTGTGTGTTCTGTTTACCTTCTGATAACATTTCTAATAAGAAGCCAAACACCAGCCGAATGAAGGGGATACTTGCACTGTTGGGTCCGGTGTGACTTTGCATAATGAAAATATGCAAAAATAAATGACACTGCCATATAGCTGAGAGAGAGAGAAGGAAATATAATCAAATTGTTTCTGGTGGCTTTTCAAGGAAGAAAACCTGTGCGTGTGTTTTCTGGACAAGCTTTGTTCATACTATGACCTGGAACCTGACAGCGGGGATTCCTGTGCCTGTGCAAAGTTCTTTTGATGTCCCCTCCAAGAGACCCCAGCATAGAGGATTACCCCCTTTTAGAGGACAGTACAGCAGGGCCCTTGGCGAGGCCTAGATTTGAGGAGCTCTGAACTAGAGTTACAGACAGAACGAGAGCTTAAGAGCTAAACTCAGTTACTATAACAAAGCCAAGGCTGCAAGGAAACTTTCCACCCAAAGTCTGTTTCCTAAATGTTGATAGCAGGTGGCCCTCCCAACCCACAGGCTGGGGATGTGCTGACTTTTTACTCTGTGTCACTTGTTCTCACAGCATAGGACTTCTGATTTTTGATTTTTTTTAATAAGCTTGATCTGATAAGCTAAGCTAAACACACTTTAAAAATAAATTTCAAGTGTCGAGATCATTACTAATTCTGTTGTTCAGATTCACGAGAATGGTTAATATAATTTCCTTTTTCCTTTGGCACCTAAGCAAAATCTGGCCTAGATTTAATTCTTCTGGTAGTAGATAGGGAGGAGTCTAACCAGAGGTGACCAGCAGTATCTGAATGTGTCATGCAATCTCTGCTTTTGTAGTGAATGATGAATTAATGTTCCAGCAGCATTTTGTTTTTCTATATCCTACTGCTATTCGTTAGCATTATTCTGCTTTGTCCCAGCTTTACCTCAACCTCCTCTGTGAAGCCAGACATCTGGCATTGGTAGTCATGTTTTTGAGATTACCTGCTCAAGAATAGAATAGAATCATAGAATTTTTTAGGTTGGAAAAGACCTCTAAGATCATCAAGTCCAACTGTTACCCTAGCACTGCCAAGTCCACCACTAAACCATGTCCCTGAGCACCACAGCTGCATGGCTTTTAAATACCTCCAGGGATGGGGACTCAACCACTTCCCTGGGCAGCCTGTTCCAATGCTTGACAACCCTTTTGGTGAAAAAATTTTCCTAATATCTCATCTAAGCCTCCCCTGGTGCAACTTGAGGTCATTTCCTATCACTTGTTACTTGGGAGACCAACCTTGACCTCATTACCCCCTCCTGTCAGGCAGTTGTAGGGAGCGATAAGGTCTCCCCTCAGCTTCCTCCTCTTCTCCAGGCTTAACACCCCCGGTGCCCTCACCCGCTCCCCATCAGCCTTGGGCTCCAGACCCCTCACCAGATTCATTGCCCTGCTCCGGACATGCTCCAGCCCCTCCAGGTCCTTCTTGGAGCGAGGGGTCCAACACTGAACCCAGCATTTGAGGGGAGGCCTCACCAGGGCCCAGGACAGGGGCATGGTCACTGCTCCTGCTAGCCACACCATTCCTGATACAAGCCAGGGTGCTGTTGGCCCTCTTGGCCACCTGCGCACACTGCTGGCTCACATTCAGCCAACTGTTGACCAACACCCCCAGGTCCTTTTCTGCCCCGCAGCTTTCCAGCCACTCTTCCCCCTGCCTGTAGCATTGTGTGGGGTTGTTGTGACCCCAGTGCAGGACCCGGCACTGAGCCGTGTTGAACCTCACACAGTTGGCCTCTGCTGAGCCTTCCTGCCCTTGAGCAGATCGACACTCCCACCCAACTTGGTGTCATCTGCAAACTTGCTGAGGGTGCACTCGATCCCCCCCATCCAGATCATTGATAAAGATATTAAGGAGAACTGGCCCCAGTACTGAGCCCTGGGGAACGCCACTTGTTACTGGCTGGGGCAAGTCGTTTTT
>NW_009259047.1:786595-803845 GCF_000687185.1 Egretta garzetta | reverse complement strand
TCCCTGTCTTCCAGCTCAGGGGGCTGGATGCCCAGAGAACAAGTGGTCTTACTACTAAAGACTGAGGCAAAGGCGGCATCAAGTACCTCAGCCTTTTCCTCAACCTTTGTCACTATGTTTACCCCTGCATCCAAAAAATTACAGAGATTCTCTTTAGCTCTCCTTTTGTTGCTAATGTATTTATAGAAACATTTTCTATTGTCTTTTACAGTGGTAGCCAGATTAAGTTCAAGCTGGGCTTTGGCCTTTCTAATTTTCTCCCTGCATAACCTCACAACAACCTTGTAGTCCTCCTGAGTTGCCTGTCCCTTCTTCCAAAGGCTCTCATAAACTCTCCTTCTTTTCCTGAGTTCCAGCGAAAGCTGTCTGGTCAGCCAGGCTGGTCTTCTTCCCCACTGGCTCACCTTTGGGCACATGGGGACAGCCTGCTCCTGCACCTTTCAGATTTTCTTCTGGAAGAATGTCCAGCTTTCCTGGACTCCCTTGCCCTTCAGGATTGCCTCCCAAGGGGCTCTGTCAGCCAGGCTCCCAAACAGGCCAAGGTCTGCCCTCCGGAGGTCCAAGGCAGCCATTCTGCTGACCCCCCTCCTTACTTCTCCAAGAAGCAAAACTCTATCATTTTGTGATTGCTATGCCCAAGGCAGCCTCCAACTGTCACATCACCCACCAGTCCTGCTCTGTTGACAAACAACAGGTCCAGCGGGCGCCTTCCCTAGTTGGCTCCCTCACCAGCTGTGTCAGGAAGTTCTCTTCCACACAATCCAGGAACCTCCTAGACTGTTTCCTCTCTGCTCTACTGTATTTCCAGCAGACTTCTAGTAAGTTGAAGCCCCCCTTGAGAACAAGGGCTAGCGATCATGAGACTCCTGCCAGCTGCTTATAGAATATTTCACTTGCCTCTTCATCCTGGTTGGATGGTCTATAACAGACTCCCACCATGATATCTGCCTTGTTGGCCTTCCCCCTCATTCTTACCCATGAACACCCAACCCTATCAACACCATCGTTAAGCTCTAGACAATCACAACACTCCCTAACATACAGGGCTACCCCACTGCCTCTCCTTCTGTGCCTATCCCTTCTGAAGAGTGTATAGCCATCCATTGCAGCACTCCAGTTCTGCCAGTCATCCCACCATGTTTCCGTGATGGCAACTATGTCATAGTTTTCCTGCTGCACAATGGCTCCTCCTGTTTGCTGCCCATGCTGTGTGCATTGGTGTAGATGCACTTCAGCTGGGCTATTGATCCCACCACCTTTCTGGGGGGAAAAACCCTAATTCCTACATGACCATTCTCAGGCGCTTCCGTGGTTTCTAACACATCCATAACCCTTGCGTCTTTGCTGCCACGTGGCTCTCCATCCCCTACCTCCACTGAGACAGCAGACCAAAGGACCTCGCTAGAACACCGTCCCTCAAACATTGGCGTGCTGCCTCCAGGCTTATCTCTAGTGATCCTGCTTTTATCCCTTTCCCTCTGCAAATCTAGTTTAAAGCTCTTTCTGTGCTTTGTTTTGTAGTACACCAGGCAATGAGCCAAAACTTAAGGCCGAGGAAGCTTTTGTCACCCTCTTCTTGGAGCTTTCTTTCAGGAGATCATCTGTGTTGTACTGGATTCCCTCCTAACTGAGGGAAGGGGTGGAAAAGCCCCTCCAGCTGAGCAGTGGTGATCCCAGACATGGTCCTGGGCTGTGTTTTGGGGCTGCTGTCTGGGCTGTGGTGCTGCTGCAGCAGCCCATGCGTTTCTTTGATGGATCATCAGTTGGAGGGTATGGATGGCGCTTGACCCCTGTCCTGTGGCTCACACCCTTGTTTTAGACCCTGGTGCTAACCTGTGGGCCAAACTGCCTTTCCCTCCTCTCTTAGCTTGTAGATAGTTCCTTGGCATGCATCCAAACCGAATGCAGTATGGAGGGAAAGGTCTTCGGGTTCCCAGAGTGTATATACACATGTGGTCAAATCCCCAGCTCATTAAATTAGTATGTGCAGTGGAGACCAGCTACTGATTTATGTTTTCATCTATGCAAGGTAAATTGGATTGAAACTTCGCACTGTTCAAAAAGGAGAGCTGAGATTCTTGCTTACATTTGAGTTCTAAATTAGCAGGCACATGACTAAGCTTCATGGACCTGAAAAAGCTGGGTCTGAGTTAATACGATGCCTATACCATTGATTTCACTGGAGCCTTTTGTATCAGAAACCACATGTACACAGCCTCACATTGTGAAGAAAGATTAATTTGGCTGTTGGCAAATTATGTGCTGTATAAGAATGTTCTGTGAATGACTTGGATTGCAAATTCTACTTCTTAATATTTGCAATGCAAAGTACCAGTAACACGAACAGGGCCCTACTGGGTTCAGCTGAACTTTACAGAAATGTGAATGACAGGCACCCAAAATAAGGAGATAAATGGCGAAGAGCTAAACAACATAAGGCCTACTGAGTCAGATATTAAAAGCCTCAATCTAAATGATAACATAGAAGATAGATATAAAAGTAATTGCAAAGGTTTTAGAGCTGCAGTCCCTCTGAAAATGCAGAAGAGGTGGCCTCTCTCTTACAAAAAGCTGACTTGTGATTATTGTCAGCTATAATTACAGGGAGCACCACCGAGGGGGCTAACAAGAATATTTCCATGTTTCAGCTTAACGTTATTTCAATGTTTCTAAAATTTATCCACTTCTAGAACCAAAATTCTTGTTCCTTCTCTCTGAATTGATATAGCAATAGCTGAAGCAAAACAAACTTCCCATCACTTACCTACCTTGGAGAACAGAACCACGCTGGATAATAGAAGTAGATGAATGGTATGCGAGCTCGGTTTTTGATGTGCTTCCTAACAGCGCCAATTCCCTTCATGCGAGTCCCTAAAGCAACCTGGGCAGTAAGCTATTACCCTGAAGTGAAAGCCACTGTATATTGTCCTGCTGATTCCTTACGTGCAGTTGCTCTTCAACTTTGCTTGCTTTTATGTTGGTAAAACTGTTGATTACTTGGCATTTGCAGATGCTGAGTATATGAAATTTAAGTAGCATAGATTACAGTTTTCTGTGGGACCAGAGACAGTAAAATCATGAGTCTCTCCTGTTATGGTTCCTGTTAGTTACTAACCAACCAGTAACTGTTATTTCTCCCAAGCACATAGATATACACCTCTGCAGAGATTATCCTTGCACCAGTAGCAAAGATATTAAAAGTGCTCCTTACTCATATCAGTGAGATGTAGAGAGATGAACTTGCGCTCTGTATTGCTGATGATAACTTTTTTCCTTGAGTCTTAGTCAACCTCAAGAAATCCGCATCCTTCCACACGTCTGGATCAGTTCCAGTCTTACATGTTCATGTGTTCTCCTAGACCCGACAGATTTCCTCCCCAGTGCCTGGCCACCACTTACTAGCTGAAAACTACACCACGTTTTGCTGCTTGCCCCTGGTCCCTCCCCATAGCTCTGCCATCAGAGGAGGCCAAGCAAGCATTCCATAACGCACTACAAGTAAAGCCAGCCTGGTTAGCTCATATCCATGTTCATCACCAGGTGAAATGAATCTGGCTGACTTAGCTTAAACAGATTAGGAGGTAATTTGTGATCCCTTTTGCTAATGGAGCAGTATGTTGGGCACTTGGAAGGCAGCATCAAGCACTAAAGGCAGCGCTGCTCTCTCTTAGAAGAGCTTCTCTGCAGTCTCAGGTCTTCTCAGTATTCCCATCCTTGAACCCAATCTTGCACCCCTCGACTTCCATGCTTTTTCTACATATCTTGGCTTTATTTCTACCTTAGTGGCCACAACTAAAGATATGTTTTGATATTTTAAATGAGCCTTCTCTGTTCAGCTTGCTCTGCCTGTCTTTAATTAATTAAACTTGTGTCTTCATATTAGGTTCCTTCAGCTCAACGCTTTCAGTTTCAGCTCTTACTTTCCATTTGCCTTCATTATACTTTGCCATCCTTGAACTGCACTGAACTCTTCCTCATTTCACATCTTCCTATACAATATTCAGATCTGCTATTTCTCTGCCTAATTTTACCATGGCTGATGTGAAAATCTTCTTTGCTATAGAAGAGTAGCGAGGAGACAGACTTTTCTTCTCTTTGCCACATTCCTTCTCACTCTTACATAAATTCTCAGCTGAAAAAGAAGGGCATCCTCTTCTGTGATTATAACTTCACATTCCTCTTTTTCCTGCTACTCTTCCCTTTGGGATACGTTTTAATACATCATCATCCATGGAAACTGCACTGTTTATGTTTGCAATTTTTCAATGTGCTTGGAGTTGGGGTTTTCCAGATGAACGGTATATTAAGATTTAATCTGAACCTAGTCAGATAATATTGACCCGCAATGAAAAAGCTCTATGAATGAGATAGTAGCAGACAGCTTAAAGTGCTGAGTGCCAAGTGCTGACTGAAAAATGATACCCCAGAAGTTTGGTGGTGGAGAGCAGATGGGACATTTATGAATGGAAAAGCTTTCTGATTATTTAAATATTGTGATTTTTTTATTATTTTTTTTTAAATTTTCTCCATCTTTTCAATGTTTGCCAGAATTTGCCTGCTCTTGTAGGGTGGTACAGCATGGAGCTTCCAGGAGCTGCTTATCCCACTGTAAGCTACCACATCTTGATACCCACTTTAAAGCGCCTCTGTTTTGCCACAGTAGACTTCCCCAAAATTAAAACGAGTAAGAACTGAAACCAAGACTTCGGGTTCCTGATGCTCCTCTCTGTGCCCACTGCAGCTATACTTTCCGCTGTTCAGTGTTAGCAGTCATCAGGAAACATGTATTTTGTTTCCAAAATCGGTGTCTCCTGAAACAAATCCCTAGGTATTACAGCATTGCCACAGCTTGCAAGCCGCATTGTGTTAGGGCCACAAACAATGAGTTGGCCCTTGCCCAGAGCAGCTTTTAATCCAGGTCATGTATATGGAAGATAGGCAAGGGAAGCTGTTTCCGCATATATCAGAGTTGCCTGGGTTAAATGTGGTGAATTATTTCAGCAAATGTATTCCAAACCTTCCCCTTTAGTTTTTCACAAGTTCCAAATTTGGATGCTGCTCTAAATGAAAAGGAACAATTCAAATGCCTTTCTGAATGCATTTGAAATGAAGTAAGTTACTGTAATTTTCCTGGGCAAGCCAGCTCTTTGGAGGGGGCAAAATTTGCAAATGGAAAAACAAACAAACAAATGAGTGAGTAACTGTGGGAGGTGCTGCCAGAGAATCAGAAACAAGCCTGGGTAGAAGGGGGAGGGAAAAGCTCTTGTCTGCCCTGGGACAAGTTGTAGAAAACAAAATGTGGGAGAGAGTTGAAGTGAACAGGGAAAAAAAAAAATCCATGTTCTCTTTTTTTTTTTTTTCATGCAGATAATCAGGCTACCAGGACCCATGATGCTGCTCTTAAAGAGGACTGACTTCAAGGTCTTTTGAGAAAGAAAATGCAAAATTCCACCTTTGTCGTTCAGGTCCTTCCTTTACAGGGGTTCCTACAGCTACACACCTAGGAGGTGAGTCCCATGGTCTCAACTGTAAAGGGGAAGAATGAAAGAGGTTGCTGGATGCACCGAGTTACAGTCAGTGAGCTGAGAAAAGCGTGACTACCAGCTACCTGTCTGCTTTCCAAATCCTGGACCAGTGAGAAATCAAAACATAGTTTAGGCCAGCCTACAGGTATAGCGTAGGCTTCACCTCCCATGAACTGGGAATGGGAAACGAAGGACGGAGTGCGGCAGAGCTGCTGATTGTCCGCTTTCCAAAGGCTTCCTGTTAAGGGGAATCCTCGGTTGCCCATTTAGGGTAGCATTAGAGCTGCACTGAGCTGCTGAGGCATGCAAGGAAGCTGCAGATGGGGCTGAGAGTACAGCTCGGTACTTCTCTGTTGAGCCATTCAGTCACAGCTTTGTCAAACGCCTGCTAGAGGTGGGTACTGAGACTGCTGGTAATGGCTAAAGGCAAAGCTGGGGGTCTGGTTTTAATAAAAAGGTAGTTTACGAACAGCATTTTTCTTATTATAATGATAAAATGGATATGAAACAGTTACACTCCAAACCCTTATTTCTCAGTGCTATTTATTTTTTTCAGAACATTGAAAACAAAACAAGCAAAAGGAGGGGGGGAAAAAAAGGGGGTGGGGGAGAAAACTCCCTTCAGACAACAATCACCTTTTGAGTTAAATTCTCATGCTTGGTCTTAGCCCAGAGGGATTTGTCTTGAGTGAAGTTTGAAGAAAATCCTTTCAGCAGTTTCTGAGTTATTTAAATGTAACCATGGAGGTTTGGATTCAGATGCTTTTTTGCACTTGTATAACTCAAAAATAGCTTTGCTTTAAAACTTCTAAATTAACCCTCCTTAACTTTTCAACTTGTCACCTATCCTACTGTATGGCTTATAAAATTTTAAAGCTAATAGTATAACAAACTCAAATAATGATACTGCAGATGTTCAAACGAATCTTGGGAGGAATAAATTATAGGAGTCACAGTAGGTTGTTACTGAAGAAAGAGCGGCTGCGTGCCTTAAACCATGTGTTCTTACTGGTCTGAAATAGGCCCAATCTTTTCTACTATTAAAAGCGTAAGTGTGCTTGGGTGTGGATTTTAATACTCAGTTACACGTATGAAATTAAGCACGTAAGTCCTGTTCCTTTTTTTTTCCTCCTGGTAGCAGTGCTTCAGACTTGTCAGGACATTCTCTTACATTTTCCTGCTTTCCTTTTAACACAGTCCTGATCAACAGGACACTTAAATGCCTCCTAAATATGTGTGGACTTCAAAGTCATTGAAATGCTCTGCGATTGTCTTACTGCTATTATTTTATTACCAGCAGATTGAGGCAATGAGAGGTGAAGTGTCTTGGTCAGTCATGGGTTTTCCTTTTTCTTTGCCCAGTCCTCCTGTTGCTTTCTTATGTTTCCTCCTCTTTGCCTTATTTTCAACATTTTTGCCTCACTTACTCGTCCTGTCCTCACTGCCTCCTACCTGTCTTTCAACCGTCTTTCTCCACTTACTCTTCTCTAACAATTGCACTGAAGAGGACCCACGATAGAGAGAAATTATTTTTGCTTTGGCAGCAGCTTTTTACTTTTATCTTTTCCATAAATATCTGGGATGGGTCCAGGCAGCTCTCCCCACTTTCATCATCTCTCTTCACATCCCTCGTGACCCTGAACTCCAGTCAGCGATCTGATGTCTGCCTTGAGAGCACCTCCCATGATCCAGAGCCACGATCAGACTAAGGTGTTGCAACCACCATGTGTTACTTTACCACCTACTTACCATGCTTGCTCTGCTGCTTTCTAGGAACTGGACAACCACGCCAGGTTTTTCTCTCAGAACAATGACAGATAGCACTGCCGCCTTCTGCACGTCTCCCCTCCTCGCTCCTGTGCCCTTCCTCTCCCAAGCTTTTGTGGTTCGCTCTCCTGGCTGGTGCAATTTAGGCGAGATAGGGGAGACTTGTGTTCAGCCTCCGCCCGAGGCAATTTGAACTTGAATCTCTTGCCCCCTGAATTAGCACCCTACCCAAGAGATTAGCACTGTTCTGTAAGCAGTGTGACCCGAGTCCGTCCTTCCAGTGGGAGAGCTTGCGCTTGACTGTCAGCCTTGTAGTGGAGACACTCACCTGGGTGGGGAAACCACGTCTGCCCGGGCCCGCCCCGATGAATACCTGATAGAAGGCATGGAAGTAGTCCCTAGAAGGAGGGGGGTAACAGAACCCAGGTTCCTTGCTCCTGGAGAGCAAGCACACAGGCAATCCAGTTAATATTTAGTTATACCATACCAACTGGAACAGCTCCAACAGGCTGGATTGGAGAGAGCCCCTGTTCCACAGGATCCTGCTGTCCTGATCCTGCTGCGGGCCAGCTCCCCTCGTATCCCAGAGCAGCAATGGCAGCTGCCTCCGTGCCGCTGACACATTTTGGGAATAGGTAGCAAGGATGTACGCAGAGGCGGGAGGGGAGGGAAGGAAAAGGCGCTCCTGAACACGCTCTGTTATCCATGGCGACAGGTCTGCGCCCGTAGCCAGAAGGAGCACCTGCCCCTGCTGGCTCAGCTCTGGGCAGGAGGGCCAACGACTACACGGCGGGGGGAAAGAACGCTGTTGAGAGACAGGGCAGCGGGCTGGGGCACTATAAGGGACCTTGCTTTTAAAGGTGGAAATGCAACAAAAATAAAGAGTCTTAAAAGACAAAATCAATGCCAAAGCAGAGGAAGCCAGAATGGCTTCCAGAGCCCAGCTATAGGCAGTTGTCCCCCAACATAAGCCAGACACTGTCAGTATGTGGGACACATCCAGGAATTTTCTCTCCTACACAAATATTAAGGACATTATATGTTTTAACTGTAATGGAAAAACTGGAGCTGTAGTGCTCGGTTCCAGAGGAGCCTAACCATTGGAAGCGATGTGGTACAGGGGGCTGTGCGTGCGTGTGTGGCTGCTCCCTTTTCTCCTAGGCATTCTATAGCTTCCTTCATTCTTCGCTTCTCTCATATTACAGAAAGAAGGTAATTTTTCCTGGCCATTTACTAAAGCTCATTAAAGACCGAAGAGAACAAACAATGCTACTCCTTAGAGACCACCATTCAAAGTCATTCTGCAATTCTCTGTTCTAATACTTGAGACAAATTAATTATTCCTTAGTGAAAAGTGTATAATTCCTATTCTTCGTTTTTGGGGTGGGGAGTGGGGAATAATAATAGGAAGTTTCTATCTGAGTCGAAAGCTGTCTGTGCTGACGGGAAATGAGAAAAAATGTGTGTTCCGAGAAGAGTAAAAGCAATTATTCTAATAATAATTCTAGGGATATTAATGTCTTTTTAAAGTAGATTGCTTTCAAATAAACACCGAACTTGAAGGGATAGGAAAGGCTGGTTTATTTATTAATCATTCCAAAAGTGCATTTTTCTAAATGAACAAGTGCATGAGCAACTTCCCTGGCACATATTAAATTTAGTTAAACGGCAACTTGTAAATGTCTAAAAACTTCTGTAACCAGAGACTAATTTGTTTAACGTGTTGAAAATGTTATGTGGATGTGAGGAACTACATATTAAACTTCAAAGCAAAATGCTCCAGAGATTACACCATCTTAAAGACTGCATATTGGAATGGCCTTTATACATTAAACATAAAGGATTTTTAATTCTCTTCTGTTTTGAATACTTGTCAATCCGTGTGACTCACGCTTAGGACTGTAAACTGTCATTTAAGGTGTGACGTCCAAGTTGAGGCCTGGACCACGATTTGCAAGGGGCTGGCTTTTCTCTTTCATCTCTATTAATTAATCCTGTCTCAGTTTGCCCAGCGTACACTTCTGTTGACATCACCTTTTCCATACACTTTAAAGAGTCCCCAGAGAGATCTACTGCAGAACAAAAACTGGACAGAGAATACATTTGGAAACCATTTTATTTCTCAATTACCAACCAAAACGTATGGAAAAGATTTACACTCTATCTGATTTACACAATAATTATACTTTGAAAGCTTAGAAATAAATGGCTTGATCCTTGAAATCATTAGTTACTATACCAAATGTAATTGGTGTAAACTAATGAGTTTACTGGATGGCTGACCCTTAATTACTGATTATAGTTAAACTCTAGCCAATCAAAAATGAGTTTACTTATAAAAGTACAGTATAGTATTAACAAGCATTACATTTCCAACTAAGCAGCTTTATGATTAGTTGTAGCACACAACTCGAGCCTGTTCAGGGCTATCAAAAGCAGCTTTTTAATAACAGCGCACTAAGCAACCATCACTCTCTTACCTCAGCGTCTATCAGACAAACAGAAAGAAACCACATAATTAATCACCTCATGCAATAGAAATAAAGCATCTGGGCCGGATCCAGGCGGGATATACACAGCCGCTTGAGTCAAGAGCTGCAAGAGGCTGGGGATTCACTTTAAGATAGGATAACTGACATGGGGAATTCTGGCCCTCCGTGGGAGCAATATGCGGTATGGGAGTTAAATATTGATTGATCGTGTGCAGCCCTGTGCGATATGGAGAAGACTGTCGACAAAACAGGTTTAATAACTCCTTGAATTGAGCAGGGTTCCTCGAGCAGATTCAGTATCTGGTGATAGGACATTTGGTTACTCTACTGCCAATCCCCAAAATTCACAAGTCGTGACTCCTCGCTATTTATTAGATCAAATGCAGAATAATTTTTAAAATAAAATACTAAATGGGAAGAAATGCTTTCTATTTGCTTCTGGTTGATCGTTAAGAATTAATGCTTTTACTTAACCAGGAAGACTCAAAATTCCTATTAAAAAAGTTGAAAGCAGATTTGTATAAAGACCGTGATTCCAGAGTTGGGACTTCAAATAGATACACCAAATATTTTGACAAAACCATAGGACTTACAGTACTTACAGCCACATCCTTAAAGGTACTTCGGCAAGTGACTCCAGTGTTTTAAAGATGTGGAAATTCTCCATCTCCTAGAACATTCCTGTGAATCCTAACCTTGGGATAGGAGACTGATGCTGGAAGGCACAGGCATTAGAAGATCAAGTCTGATACGCTGCTGCTACGGAGATCGAGTTGGAAGAGTGTGTATTTATTTGCCGGAGCTCTGCAGCCCAGGTGCTCCTCAGATGACCTGATGGACCTCACAGCTGCCTGGATGCATTCTGCCGGGATTACAGGTCTCCTGTTTCTGCTTTTCTCCATTATGTTCTGCCTGGTGCTCACCTTTCATAAAGAGCTAGGCTCAGCAGAGGACCATCCTTATCTGATGGCTTTTTGGCACAAGTGCTGTAACAATTGCCCATTTATTAGTATAAAAATTTTCCTAAAACTCAGAAAATGAAGAGTGAATTAGTTCTTAGAATAGCTGTGCGTGGGTTAAAGTGAAATTCATGCATTTACTGAACTCCTATTTGTGAGATGTGTCTGAGGTCAAGAAAAGGTTAAAGTTGTTTACTGCCTTTGAGCTCCGGTCTTAGAAGTTAATTCAGAGCTGTGCTGTGAGCAGCTACAGAGAGTAAGTCCTTGGAACAGTGAATTGATGGTTTGATATCAAGGTCCTTGGGCCTTAATAATAAAATTAGTTTGTTTCTTAAGGAAATCCTAGCAGGGACCTTATGGTCATATAAAGTCATTATGCTGTTTTACAACATAACTTTAAAGATGCTTTGGAATGATCAGAGTTTGTGGGAAGGGATCATAATTTTTCTTATTTGTGGGATATCCTTCAGCTGTCATAGCCACAACACTGCCACTTGGAATAGCTGCTCTGCAGTTCAAAAGAAGTGAAGATCTGTTGAGGCCTAAAACAGTCATCTGGGGCATACCTGTCCAGAGAAAGCTTGTTGAGTTGAATGGATCCCATGCCCTTCCTGACAGTCACCTCCAGTTCTGTACGAGCTGGATACTTGGGATAATCAAGGTGTTTTATTGCAATTCCACAAAAGCAGATGGAAAGCCTAAGAAGGTTTACAAGTTTTGCTTTTCACAGTGCTCTGTTGGAGGGTTCAGGGGTGAGCAATTATAAAAGTCATGGAAAGGGAAGAGGGCATATTTTCCAAACTTTCAAGATCCCGTGACCTCAAAGACAGAGGAAACACTAAACTAGTCAAAACCTTTCCTCTCCATCCCCTGCACAGCAGTGCTGGTGAGAACAGTGCTGCCATTTCTGCTCTGCTAATGCTGAGGCAACACCCTCTGCCGCAGAAGAAGGGAGACATGGAGCCTTTGGCTGGTGAGGAGGGGAGCACGCTCCGGACAGGTTCACCCTCCCCAGCCTGCCGTCCCTGTGGGCCAGGGGAAGGGGGGCTCCTGGATGGACCGGCGGAACAAGCACTGTAGGGCCTCGCTTTCCTCCTTTTCTGTGAACTACGCCTCACTGCTTCTGTGAAAGAAAGCATCAAGCCCCATCTTGTTCATAGAAATACAACATATTTTAAAGCTGTAGTTAATGGATAAACTGTTTTCTGATTGGATGAGCCACACAATAAATCTCTTCCTGAGCCAAGTGCAGTGCAGCTTATTCAGTGAAATTCAGTGAAATGAGCCACTGTCACTTTGCTGCTCTTGCATACATCAGGCAAAACGCTTCCGTCTTCATCAGTCTTTTAGGGAAATAGAAATAAAACAATTGTAACAGAATGGTGTCGCTGGATCTGTGGCACCTGCTTTAAAAATAAATCTCTTAGCTTTGTCTTCGCTATTACTTTCAATAAATGTCCTAGCATTGCCACAGCATTTATCTAGCAGCAGGAAACCATTATCCTGTGACAACAATCTATTCCATTAACATTAGCTCTTAATTGTAAGATTGTTTATAAGACAGCAAAAGCTACTGAATCATAGTAGAATGATAAAAAGAGTTATGGCTGTGGAGTATAGTAGTCGCTCCAGTTCTGAAAAACAACTTAAGAGAAGTAGAGGGCCATATTTTTATATGAAAAATAATGTAATATTCTTACGCAAGAAAACGTTTTTAAATAATGGATTACATCAGCAAAGTAACTATTAAAGAGTTAATGTTAAAAACTGTTACTAAGAAACTCTTGCTTTGATAAATGGCATGACTAAAAAACTGAATAGAAAGCTTAGAAACTCTTCCTGAAAGCAAGGCTGTGCCGCGTCAAACAGAGAAATCATAATAACAGAAGCACATTTGTCTGGCGGAGTGAACAGAAGGAATGTTGCGGAATTGAGATGTGAAGAACCTCACTGCAGAATAGAAGGAGAACTGTCATTCTGATTGTTTGTCATTATTGCTTCATGTCCAGTTAAGTGAACTCAGAGTGACAGTCGTGTCATAACTGCTGGCATCTATGTAAATTTCAAATCAAATACGATAGAGGCATTTCTGCCAGACACAAGTCACCAGGCTGCTCTTCCTCTTTCTTTTTGTAACCCTCCATTTTCTCATACTGTGCTGCTAGCCCTTAAATTAAAAAGACAACTTCAACAGGAGATCCCCGTAATGTGTGTGCTTCCGTTCACAGACCGTACCCTGCCTTCGCTCAGCTCTTTGAAACAACGGCCAACGTCCAATTTCCATCAGAAACAGTCACCGCAAACACCTAGACACGTTAGCTAAAACTGTGCCTTCCCATCGACGATGTATCATACAACGTGATCCTCTGAAACTCTGGGTTGTGGACTTCCCCTGAAGGCCTACAGGGAAAACAGCTCAAGCACATGTTCCGCCATCGGTTTACTATAGGCCAAGCCAGGTTCCAGAAGGGTCTTCTCTGTGGGTAAGTGCAGAATAGGTGGGAAAGATCAGCCAGGGACCTTTCTGTAACTTACGGCATCGTTCAGAGGTTATGGGAACTTCACAAGGATATCAGTCGTACTCCTCCACGGCAATGAGTTACAGTAAATAACTCATTTCCTGGATACACTCGTAACGGGCAGGTAGTCTAATGACATGGGATTTGCTACTGGACACACATCTTCGAAAATAATTTCAATGCAATTATAAAGGTATTATGTGTGGACAAGACCATCAAAAAATGTAAAACAGGCTGTTTATTCAGTTGGGCATAATACTAATTTCTTCTGCATATTTAAACTTACTTGGCTAATTAATTAAATAATACAGGCTAGAGGTAAGTTTTCATTTTTCACTGTAACACGTTATTCCAGAACATAGTTTTTAGTGAATTCTGCACAGGACTGTTTTCAGAAATCATACCAAAGTGCAGCTACCTCTTCAAAAAGCGTTCCTTTGACAAAAGAAATTTAAAAAATGGCTACAGGAAAAAAACAGTCAGCTCTGAGTAGAAAACATTTAATATTTCAATGATTTCTTATCTCAGAGGGAAAAGAAGACAAGTTTACTTTCTCTGCTGAAATTTTTTGAAGTGAACTCTGACTGAAAAGAAGTGGCAATGATTTAACAAAAACGTACTGTTAGAAATATGATGTATGTTCAGAAGCGTAAATGATGGCGTCATAAACACGTACCTCTGCATTAGGTAAGAGCATTTTGGTCAGTTGAATCAGTCAGATTTCATTTTTTTTAAAATTCCTTTCCAGTTGATCTCTTTTGTCCTGTAAATTCAAAAGTAGCTCAGTGGCTACTTTTATCTATAATTTGGGCCTTCAAGCAGCACCAAATTGGGCTCTCCCATCCTCTAAGCTGACCGTTCATTATGGTGACAAATGAAGAGAGGCAACATGTTAATCCAAGTTCTAGAAAAGTATCCATGAAGAAAACCTTTTTTTTACTTTAAAGGGTAAGTTCCATATGAGTTTATATTTTTAAGTATTTGTCAAAGAGTTGTTTTTTTCTTGTTAAAGATGGTGACATCTGAATCATACTCTATTCATGTTTATATTTGTGACAAAATATCACTCTACAGATATGTCATCACAAAAATCAATTGTCAGTCTATGTTTTAGAATATCAAAATAATTTTAACTGATTTGCTTAAAACGTGGTGCCTTGTTTCATTAGACTGTGGAATGTAAAGCCCTCTTTCAAAATTCATATAGCATTTCCAGTTGTAAGATTGTTTTATGTAGTGAGCTTATTATTACATACGCATATTCTAGTGGCCTCTGGAGACTTTTAATTTAAAACATAAATTACATATAATTTCAAACTCTTATGTCTTTGACTTTAGTCGCAGAACTCTCTTCCAGGACTTTGCTACTGGTGGCTTGTGATAATGTATCAATTCTCCCGACAGGAATGTCCACAGGACAAATGAGTGAACGTAATTTTAGCCATATGAGGTCGTTACAAGCACAGCCTTAGCTCTTCCTAAAGTGGACTTCATTGTTAATATAAATATATATC
The DNA here is from genome assembly GCF_000687185.1 of Egretta garzetta. Taxonomy (NCBI): domain Eukaryota; kingdom Metazoa; phylum Chordata; class Aves; order Pelecaniformes; family Ardeidae; genus Egretta; species Egretta garzetta. The sequence goes on along the minus strand of NW_009259047.1, from coordinate 789,069 downwards.
TATATTTACTGACATTTATATTATTTGGCTCCTGTCCTAAGTTAAGGGATACAGTGATGATAAAAGGGTCTTGCAAGCCCTTACCTAAGCGGTCCATGCTTACTAATTACCTTCCATGGTTCTGGGTTCCTGTAAAGAAAGTTACTCGTCTATTTATAAGCAAGTCAAAATCTATACGCATATTTCTAAAAGCAAATTAGCTTGCTCTTTGGGGCAAACAGTGAAGTCTACTGCTTGGAAAAGAACCCTGAGAGTAAAGCCATCCAGGATTCTTCCCAGCTTCTCCCAGGACACGTACTCTCCTGTGCCATTGGGTATCTTGGGTATCTGACTTAAATACTTAATCCGGTCACATTCTTAAATGGTTTGAGGCCCTAAACCAGAAGGTCCTATGTGAATACAAGGATGCATTACTTTAAAGTAGCAAATGGCTGTTTATTCTTCATCACTGTTTCCGAAGAGGCTGGGGCCAGAGGGTTTGTTTTAAAAGTCTAATTTGTTCAAAAGGTGCAGCTCACAAGGCGCAAGGACTAGCGAAGTGCAGCATGGAAGGTCTCGAGACAAAGCAGCCGCCCCAGCGTTTCTCTCTAATGAGAAAAGGAAAAGATGGTCGAGGTCCCATAGGAATGCAGTATTTGGGGAGAGAACCAAGACTCCTTTCATGAATGGAGAGATAACCCTGACGAATTCTGGACTACCTGCTATCTTAGGGGCACGTCTAGGTTTAAGAATGATTTGGATCATGGGCTGTAACACTTTCCAGACGTTCAGATTGCAACTACTAAGCCAGCGATTTTATGCTTTCCTTTCCCTGACTCCAACAGTACCGCGATATAAGCAGCCAGATTTTCTTCTGCATTGTGTTTTGTATCCATTCAGCCAAAATTAACAGTCTTCGAGGATAACGTATGCCAAGTGAATTTAAATCTTGCGGACTCAAATCGACCTAAAGTTGATGGATACATTCATGCCTACTGCTGAAATCTACCAATTACACAGAACTATGTTAACTTACCATAGAAACATCTCATCTAATAGCACAGATGATGTTGAACTAACTAATTACATTATGGCACATAGACAATGAAAAACATAACGAAGATGACAGCACAGCAACAGCAGATGCTGCACAAAAGAAAAATTAGAAAAATATTGCTCTGCAAAATGCTCTCAGTTAAGGTTTCCTCTGTTAAAATTAATCACAAAAATTAGTGAAGATCGGATTTCAGAAAAAGATATGAACATTGTAATGGTATTTGGAAGACGTCATTAAGCCTTTTAAAACTCTGCTCCTTGAGAAGGTAATTCCCTTTTTTTTTTTTTTTTTTGTATCACTATCAGTTTTAAGACTAGTAAACATTTTAGTGCCTATGGCAGAGTTTCTTGGTAGAATATCTTTTCCAATAAGGAGAGGTCCTGATGGCTCTTCCAGAGACTGAATTTGGTAGCTTCCAGCCATTACAGGCTTAGATAATTAGACAACTTAGATTTTATTTTAGCTTGGCATTTGCTCTATTCTTGTGCTCTTAGCTGTCAGAGAGCTAGAATAACAGTGACTGTTGATTATCTGTAGCATGCCTTGTTACTTTATATATTTTAAATTGTACCAGATCCTAAATAACAAATCTAAAACTGCTGAGTATGTTTAAATGTAATATGTACAGGGAGATTACATCCAGATGATCCATTCCATAGACCTACACAAAAAAAAATACATTATTTTTAACCACAACACCGTTCCTCTCCCCCCTTTCCCCCATGGAAGCTTTCCACGAGCTCCCAGTCCGCTTTACGCACAGATTCTGAACATATCCCAGTCCATGGAGAAAGACAGAAATAGGCTTTTCTCCTGCATTTAAATCACACCTGTGCTGCCATTCAAATTTCAGTATTTTACTTGCTATATAATTAGAAACAAAACACATCTACAGTATCCTGTGTTTTCTCAAGTACATTTTTTCCTAGCTAGATGGGTGTTTTTTCCCCCTAAATTTTAACCGGTGACTGGGCAGGCGTCTCGGTGGTCCAGCTAAGGCCAGGGATGCAGAAATGAGGGAGGCCCACAGGTGGCGATGTGGTTAAAGTACACCTGGGCTGTGATTCCCGACACCAGATTTACCAGGCAGCCTGTCAGAGGGAAGACGGTCTGCATTTTTTTGTACCAAAGCACTTATTTGTGAATAAATACTCCCAGCTAAAGTTTCGTAGAGCTGTGCGGGTACATTCCTTCAACATCAGCCGCCAGCGGGAACAGGTTTAAAACACTTTTGTTGCCTTGGACAACGGAGAGACGCGCGCAAACTCGCAGGTCGGTCACCCTGCCATCACTAAATATTTATTTGACAACAACCAATTAACCGTACCCCCCCCCGAGCGGTGCCAGGACCTGTCCTGCCCTCTCCTGCGGCGCAGGTCAGTGTCGGCCTGCGTGCAGGCAGGGCAGCGGCCCGCGCGTTGCGGCGGTTGCAGCGGCG
>NW_009259047.1:785958-786420 GCF_000687185.1 Egretta garzetta | reverse complement strand
GCGGGCGTACGCCCTGTACGAGGTGATACCGGGCAGGAGCCCATTCCAGCAGTCGGGAAAATCCCCGCCGCTTGCAGGAATAACTGTTCCCGGGGAATAACACCCACTAATTACAGCGCATTTATAGATAACTTCTATTATTTCGCGGGCCTTTTTTAGCTATATGGTGCCGTACTTCTCCCGTGCGCCGCGCTTAGGCCTCAAAAACGTGCGGTTGATACGTGGGGCTTTCCCCCCCGATTTTAAGTGTCCCTACCGAATATTACTTCTTCCGATTTGCTGCCACCCTTGGGCTCCTTCCTCAGAAATGCAGTTGTCTTCTCAAATGACAAGCCGTGCTGCCAACTGCCAGCCGATTGCGGCAGTTTAACCCTCTGAAACCTTTACAGGGTGCTAATAATAGCGGGCCGTCTCCGGACGCGCATCCCCGAGCGCGGCTTCCCCGACGCTTTCACCGGGGGA
>NW_009259047.1:784138-784390 GCF_000687185.1 Egretta garzetta | reverse complement strand
GAAACAGTGGCAGAAAAGATCAAAGTGAGCTCTCTATTTCTCTCCTCTCCAATTCCCTTCCTGCCCCCCGCACGGCCTTTTGTTTCAATCCAGGAGAAATCCGGTGAATCACCTAATTAAAACCAAGACATGAATTAAGCATCCATTTTTGTACTACAAATTGCCAGCTCTCCGCTTGTCCCTCCCTTGGTCTCCATTAAAAAAAAAAAAAAAAAAAAGCAAACCCAAAAACGCTGTTAAAAAGGGGGGGGG
>NW_009259047.1:782664-783995 GCF_000687185.1 Egretta garzetta | reverse complement strand
CCCCCCCCCCACCCCCCCCGACTCTAAATGAAACTTGATGAGGGCCCGTCCTTTAGTTATCAAGGGAGTCACTTTCTGGTCAGTCCTCTTGATTCATCTTTTTAGATTTAATCAGCATTAAGGTATTGCTTGTCCTTAAGAGCTTTAGCTTAATGGGGTTACTGGATGGTTTTCTCGGTGTAACGTTTCCCATTTTATATTTATATATATTTGCCTTCGACAAAGACGGGCTAAGGTGGTGGCATGGAGCCTTTTTCCTTCTTTTAAGAAATCCGGAGTGATTTAAAGCGTAGGGAAACGGTTTAAAGACTCGGAGCAGGAAATGCAGATTCATTTGGGCTGTAGCTGGAAACTGTAACAAAAGGCAATTCCTTGAACAAATGCATCAGAAATCAATTTACATAAAGGTATACGATGCGTTCGGATAAATGCAATGCTAATGGCTTTTAGAGTGGTTTTCTTTCCAAAGTCTCGGGGTTTTTGTTACAGCTTAATTGGTGCAGTTCTTCTGGTTTATTGTGCGGTCGCTGGACATACCTCCAGGTACTGCTGCGGAGGAAATGTGTGTTTGAAGCCGGCCTCGGCTCTCCTCCTCCCGCAGCCGAGTTGGGCCGGTGGCAGGAAAAGTTGGCCCCGTTGGCTGGGAGGTGTCGGGCCGGAGGTCCCCAGCAGCAGCCAGATGCCTCGGCATGAGCGCAGGCGGCTTACAGAGGACAAAGACAAAACATGCTGCTTAATTGGCAGTAAATAACTTGATCTTTTTATAGTATAAGTGACTAGAGGAACACCGGGAGTTTATTGGACTCTGGATTTAAGGCAACAAATTAATCGGTTTAGAGTAAGCTTTATGAATTGATTCCTATATTATCTCTCGGCTGTCCTGCTTGCATAAAGCATTTATTAGAAAGTGAAAAATGCCCCTCGGTAGCAGTTTTGGAGGCGGCCAGAGTTAACTCCAGCTGGAGCGGTGCGCTTCGGTATTCTGCTGCTCTCCTATGGTCGGGGAGGCTGCTGCTTTTTTTTTCTTTTTTTTTTTTTTTTGTGCTCCCCGAGTACCAAAGCTTTAGCATTTAAACTGCTGATCAAGGGCAGATTAGCGAGACAAAAGTTGAGTATGTTTGTGTAGGAAGTTAACAGCCGTCCTAAAGTTCAATGATCTATTATTCTGGCCAGTGTCCTCCGTCTGGAGTGGTTTCTCTGGGTGGTTTGGTTTTTTGGGGGGATTTTTTTTTGCCTCTCTCCAAAATAAAACAATAACAAAAAAAAATATGAAACCCCGAGGTCTGGACGGCGGGGCCCGAGGCCCTTGCTGCGCCCCCAGGCCGCGGCGG
>NW_009259047.1:779126-781670 GCF_000687185.1 Egretta garzetta | reverse complement strand
AGGGGGGGGGAAGGCGGGAGGCGGGGGCGGAACGACGACTGTAACTTCAAAGTGGTTTGTCAGCACAAAACAAGTCCTAACTAAAAATAAACAGCAATCAGAGAGGCTAAATTAATCTGCTTTGTTGTAGTGTTGAAGGAGAAGTGTGCATATCTGAACGGTAAATGTTAAAATCGTAGGGCTTAAATAAGGCTGTGGCAGAGGTGCTAAATAATGAGACGCCTGCCTTTAGTATCTGATTAATTATGATATTTACATAAGCACCTTTAAACTCCTTTGAGTGGAAACAGAATGACTCATTCTCCGTCCTCCTTGTGAAAGAGCTGATTAACCGTCAGTTGGAGGGCCACCGAGTCTACTTATAGCCCAAAACCGTGGCATCGTGCTCGCCTTGGCGTCGTTGGGGAGAAGCTTTGAACCCATGTTTTTCCTGACTTCCAGGACAGAAAGCGCAGGGGACAGCAGAGGAGGGATACGCTCTCGCCCTTTATTTCTTACCGCTTTCTTTTTTGAAGCTGTTGGCTCTGAATGCCACAGATTTGGGTGGGGGGAACTAAGCCATGGTAATCTCGCATCTGTTGGGGTGCAGTAAGATTAGGCAGGGGAGCTCTTCCGACGCGGTTCCAATATAATTAATAGAAAGAATTCATGAGGTCAGGTGCCCGCACGATCTTTTCAGGTGAACTCAAGCTACTTAAACTCATTAATTTAAAAGGAGGCATTTTGAAGGATTACACATTTAATTTGAGTAAATGGTTTGATAGACTGATGCACATGAATGCTTCAAGGAGGTGTTCTATTTCAACATTCAGTAATTAAAAAAAACAACAAAAAAGCCCCATACCTTCCCAGCATAACAGAAATGCTCGGTTAAAACAAATCGTGTTTTGTTTAAATGCTTCTGGCTTCTCATTTACAGCAAATGTCAAGAGTTAACCCAGGTTTTTCTTCTCTCTGATGGCCAAAAAGTTCCACTTCTTTAAAATTTTTTTTTTCTTCCTTGCTGGGGGGAAAAAAGTAAGTCAGCCGCCAAATGTTACGAGTTTGCTTTTGTTGTAAAACTTGAGTTCTGTCTGAGAAGGTCGGGACTGTACTGAATGTGTGCGTCTGCTTGGAGACCTCCTTAGGACGGAGTTAAGGCTTGGTTCCTCGGGCAGCGCAGCCTCTGTCCTGATAACATGGCTGCATCTTCGGGCAGTTAAGCAGATGAAATGCAGCCCTCGGTATCTTTGAGGGGTGGGAGCCTTAGCTTCGTGGGGTCTGGGGGTATTTTTAGAGAGAGATGCTAGAAAATCAGCGCGCGGGGCGGGGGTTAATGGTGCTTTTCGGTCATCATCCTAAGCAACAAGCCTAAGCCTGGCAAAATTGTAATTAAATAGAGCAGAACGGTGTTAGGGGAAGAGTCTCGTTTGAAGTGGAAAAATTGACACTACTGTTAAGATGCACTGAATAGTACAGATTCATCGCTCGACCAACACCATCAAACAAACCCTCATGGCTGATTACTACTAATTAAAAAGAGAAGATGCGTCCACTGTATCCCAGAGGCAAGTTCAGGCAAGCTTATCGCAGTCCTCTGGTTTTGTGTTGCCAAAAATTAATACCCGTTTATTTTAATGTAGGCGATTATGAATAGGATGCTTTATCAGATGAGGGGTTTGAATTGATCTCCTTGTCCTATCGCCTGACTTCTCTTTAGATCCGTGTAATTTGACTTGCAAAAATAACTCTGACAGATGCTTGCTGAAACTTGAACTGGACACCGTACGCTCAAGGTGGGGTAGGACAGCCTGGCCCTGCCCGGGCTGCGTGAATGTGGAGCCTTCCGGCTGGAAATGGACTGCCCAGGCTTCCACGTGGGTCGCGCTGGCGTGAGCGAGGCCCTCGCCCTTTCCTTGCTTGAAATGGCCTCATCGGGCTGCGGAGGCGATGCCACCCGGCCGCCAGCCGCTCTCGCTCCCCTTCCCCTCCGCCACCCCTTCCCCTTAATTTTCTGTAGGGCTCTTGCGGCGGCGCATTCCCTGCCCCCGGCAGGAGCCGGGGGCGCGGGTCTTGGTTCGGAGGCTGACAAAGCGAGAGGGAGGATTGAGCAGCCCGGCGGGCGCCAGGTGAAGGGCACTTGACTCCTCCGGGCCCGGACCGCGGGGCCATCGGTTAATGAGCTTTTTGAACCGGCTGAGGTCGCGTGGGGGGTTTTTGGGCTTTTTGGGTTTTGTTGGGCGGGCGGGGAGGGGCGCAGCCCTCCCGGCCCCGCGATGCCAGATAAAGCAGCAGCGTGGCAGGGAATCCGCACAATTAAAAGCTTTAATTAGTGTCTCCTCCATTTTCTCTTAGTTCTGATAGGTTTTATCTAATGAGATCTGGTCCCTGGCTTAGATCTGCTCGGAATGACGTGTCCGAAATGAATGAGAGCCGCGTCGCAAACAAAACATTTAATTAACAAAATTGGCCTCTAAGAGAGAGCAGGGAGTGGTGGGGAAGGGGAAGGGGGGGAGGAGGCTGCCCGGGCCCGTCTTAAAGGGGCAGCGCCCGCGGCCCCTCCCC